>NC_064868.1:84404289-84503674 GCF_024139225.1 Suncus etruscus
TTTCTACTCGCTGAGTAAACAAAATAGCTCCCCAGTTCTTAGCTCCTATGAAACTCTAAACTTAATAGTACAAGTCTTCAAAATATCATTAAAGGGCTTTCACTCAAGCCATGAATCTAAAGCAATCAGGGATGAGGAACTCAATCACTAGAATTGCAAGGTCAGCTTCAGATAAGGTCCAAAGAAGCTGCTACTCAGCCACTGGCTGTGTTGCATTTTTCAAGGTCTATATCACCTTCTTACCATGTCTTATGCTAAGTAGAGGCATCCATGAGAGAGTTTAACAAGTTTGAGATTTTGTATTTGCTAGTGTCTTGTAGTTCTCCCAGAACTAGGAGCAGAATTAAGTGAAAATCTGTAGACCTTCATCTCAAGTTGGGAAAAGAGACCAAAGGCTAGGGAAACCAACCAACAAACTGAGCTAATATTCAGAAAGTCTGAGCTGTTCAAGATACAGAGAAAGGAACCAATTTACTTGCTGCATTTGGGTTTGTGGAGAGCTGCTATGTTTATAGTCTCAAGTCAGTTAAAAAAGACAATAGTAATTTGAAAATTAAGGAAGAAGAACTTGGATAGAGAATCACTTGGGGGAGGCAGGAACTAGCAACTCAATACAATGGATCCTGTTTAATCTTGCCTACTAAAATGGTGAGATAGAATCTTCAAATATAATAGAACCAGTGAGATAGTACAGCTGTGAAACTCTTGTATTGTACGCAGATGGCCCGGTTTTAATCACATCATTACCTCTGGCACCACCATGAGTGATATCTGAGCATCACACGGGATTGACAAATAATCCCTGAGCAAGGCCAAAACATTCCTGCAAAAGAGATAGATATAGATATAGACATAGATATATAGATATAGATATAGATAGGCAGTCAGGCAGATGGATAGATGGATGGATGCATAGATAGATGGATAGTTAGTTATATGTATAGATAGATAAAATATACTGGAATAGAAGTGCTAGAGTTACATGATTAAAAAATTTAAACGACAGGAGTTGAAACAGAAGAATTTCTAGCAGTAAGCCTTTATTAGATGTGTTGAGAGGTGGGCGAATAAGTTCTCTATCTCCGGCTAGTACCCTTTTACATCGGTGGAATGCATCCAAGAGAATTAGAATCCACTGTCCAGCAGGTGAAGTGATTCAGAAATGTATAAATAACTCTTAAGAAAGAGCACCCAGAGGACTAGTTTCTGAGCAACATTGGCAGATTGACTACCAGACCTATAAAAATGTGCCAATAAACAACTGTTTACTACTGGTTATTTGCATTTGGATTTAGGAATTGCACCTTCTACTTTGTGCTAGCTAGATAAACCAGACATAAATGCTAGAAGTCTTGCCAAACAACAACAACAACAACAACACCATAAACAACAAAACAGAAACCCTGTGAAATGTTTTCTTTGAATCAGTGACCATATCTTTTTTACCAAAAATATTGTGAAAACTTGTGAACATCATGGAGAATCTAGAATTTTTACAACTGTTCTACTGGATTTTCAGTGTAATATGCGGGAGGTAAAACAATATCTTTCAAAAGAGCATTTAAAATAGCTGCATCCCAGTGTTACAGTAATTACATGCATTATCGATTACAAAAATATGAATCAAATTAGAGGACAGAATAAGATGAAGAAAAAATAATTCTGGAGAGAACTTTAGAGTCAACTTAATGCTGCCATAATAAAGGTCAAGGCAGACCCCTATTAGGCTATGCATAAAAAACTCAAGTTTAATTACTACAAAGTCAAATAACAATTTTCTACTGCTACAAAGCCAAGTGAAGGTTCCTAGTAATATTAAAAATATTCTTTCCTGAGCCAGTGTGACAGGATGTCAATTTTTCTGAAGATGATAGATTACTGAGAGTAATCCCATAATGCTAGCATTTTAGGGAAGTGCACTATTAGGGTAGGAAAGCTCTCTTTTTACAGGGTTTTTAAGACTCCATCCTAGGAACACCTGGGATGCACTTAAAGATACTAATTCCCAGTCTTAAGGCTCCCCCACGTGACTTGGACAATAAAACAACAGGTGAGAGCCATCACTTTAGTGCTAAACCAGGCAGAACTATTTTTGTTCATAGGTCTTTTTGGTCTGATTGTTCAAGTAGAATGCTGCATATAATTAAACTGACTGTTTGAAAACATGTGCAATTAATAATTAGTTTATAAATTTTCAAAGAAATAATGTATATCCTTAAGACAATCGACATTTAGAATAGATTGTTTCTTGCTTTAAGTCATATTTCATATACAATGTTAATTATTATTAATATAAAGCAAATCAAATTATGTGATAATCATATAAAATATATACGGAGAAATAATATTAACATAAATATATGTTGAAAAGTTTTATAGAAGGAAAATTATATGATAAAATCATACTTGAATTTTTTTCATGGGAATTCCAAGATCATGGTCATAACAGGATTTTCAAGGACTCCTAAAATATAAAAGAAAAAGTTGTTATACTCATGCTAACAGCTATTGTCATTGACAAAATGAACCCAATAATGATTTATATAAATCATTAAGTATCAAATAACTGTATTAATTGGGTGCACATCTTACATGTTAAAAGTCAGTAAATGATATACCCAAGTAAATGCATATAAGTGCATGTAAATATATTTGAAAATATTTAATAAAAATATCTGAAAATGGGGCCAGAAATGTGGTACAAGGGGTAAGGCATCTGCCTTGCTGCCGCTAGCCTTGGACGAACCCCGGTTTGATCCCCCAGCATCCCATATGGTCCCTCAAGCCTAGAGCTATTTCTGAGAGCATAGCCAGGAGTAATCTCTGAGAGTCACCGGGTGTGGTCCAAAAACCAAAAAAATATATATATTTAATGAAGGATATATACATTTTATATGACACATCACATAGTACAACACATAATGAGCTAATATTACATACAGTATATGTTATATAATATATATTATATCATACATGCATTATATGCAGAATGTATGTGCATACATTATGTCCAATATACATATTGGACATATTATTTTTGCTTAAAAGATGTTATGAGAGATCTTTCTAGGGTGATATCAGGACTTTCAAATGGCATTTGATGGGGCCAGGCAGTGGCGCTAGAGGTAAGGTGCCTGCCTTGCCTGCGCTAGCCTTGGACGGACCGCGGTTCGATCCCCTGGTGTCCCATATGGTCCCCCAAGCCAGGAGCAACTTCTGAGCGTATAGCCAGGAGTAACCCCTGAGCGTCACCGGGTGTGGCCCAAAAACAAAATCAAATGGCATTTGATGATGGTTTTACAATGCTGCCATTGTGTTGAAAACCATTGGATTGTGCACTTAAGATGGATGCATTTTTATCATATATAAATTATTATATCAGCAAATGTATTGCAAAATAAAGTAAATTATATGCAATTATATGATGCTAGTAAGCATTCTACATTTTGTAAGCTTTAGGGAAAAAAGGTAATATTGTATATCTTATACTAGAAAAATAACAGAGAAAATTGGACTATGCACATTACCTTGATGTTTTACTAAATGGTCTTTAATGAAATTTCATTATTGTTCAGTTCATACAAAATCTTGAGTAGGTATAGGGCAGGAAACAAAGATCTAATGCTCCAAGCCATAGCTAAACTGATTGGCAAGTCTAATTACTAGATAAGTAGATCTGGTATTGTAAGATGTTCCATCAGAATCAAATTTTACTGGAGACCCAAAAACAGACACTCAGCTTGTTATGATCCAGTGCTAGTCTGAGAAGCAATTGAAGGTCAAAATAATTGAATTTGTATTGAACTTTTTCAAGTGTTCCAAGATAACCAAATGTACTCACTCAGTAGACTTCTAATAACACCTAATGTGGAAGCTGTGAAGATGATGAATGTAATGATGTAACTATACATAACAATGAGATATTCTGCTAGGTCTCATTTACTCACTTAAACATATTGTAGATATTTTTCTCCAGTTGGTGGTAGAAGAGTAAGCTAGAGAAGTCAAATATGAGAATGATTTGATACATAAGCCCTCTTGCTATTAGATGAAGACACAGAAGACTTTATATTCCAATGACAGGGCACTAAATTCAGTCATTAATAGGGCATATGCAAGCTGTCGTCCTAGAGCAGTCATTCAAGAGTCTACGCCAGGGGTCTCAAACTCAATTTACCTGGGGGCCGCAGGAGGCAAAGTCAGGGTGAGGTAGGGCTGCATAAGGGATTTTGCTTACGGAATATTCGCAATAAAAAAATCGCATTAGTAAGAAAAAAATCGCAAGAAATCGCATTAAACATTTGCATACACCAAATGGAACTGCTCGGAGTATGCGAATGTTCAATGTGATTTTTTTCTTACTAGTGCGATTTTTAATTTTATTTAAACACCTTGATTACATACATGATTGTGTTTGGGTTTCAGTCATGTCAAGAACACCACCCATCACCAGTGCAATGTTCCCATCACCAATGTCCCAAATCTCCCTCCTCCACACCCAACCCCCGCTTGTACTCTAGACAGGCTTTCCATTTCCCTCATACTTTCTCATTATTAGGACAGTTCAAAATGTAGTTATTTCTCTAACTAAACTCATCACTCTTTGTGGTGAGCTTCATGAGGTGAGCTGGAACTTCCAGCTCTTTTCTCTTTTGTGTCTGAAAGTTATTATTGCAAGAATGTCTTTCAATTTTCTTAAAACCCATAGATGAGTGAGACCATTCTATGTTTTTCTCTCTCTCTCTCTGACTTATTTCACTCAGCATAATAGATTCCGTGTACATCCATGTATAGGAAAATTTCATGACTTCATCTCTCCTGACAGCTGCATAATATTCCATTGTGTATATGTACCACAGTTTCTTTAGCCATTCGTCTATTGAAGGGCATCTTGGTTATTTCCAGAGTCTTGCTATGGTAAATAGTGCTGCAATGAATATAGGTGTAAGGAAGGGGTTTTTGTATTGTATTTTTGTGTTCCTAGGGTAATATTCCTAGAAGTGGTATAGCTGGATCATATGGGAGCTCGATTTCCAGTTTTTGAAGAAATCTCCACTAATGCGATTTTTACTGTGATTATTCGGTAAGCAAATAATCGCAAATACTGCGATATTTGAAGGCCGGCCGCGGGCCACAAAATGTTATACGGAGGGCCACAAACAGCCTGCAGGGGTCTCTGTTTGAGACCCCTGGTCTACGCCTATGCATAATTTTAACCTTATAAGTAGAGAACCCATTTGAAACCATTTGGACATTTCCTGTATCTAGAACTGATAAATGGGTGTTTACTTTAATCATTAAAAGTGTAGCAATTTAGTATGTAGAAAGAGAATCCACATAGAGTGAAATAAGTTTAACTTTAAGGAGGATATCCAGAAAATATTGAAATAATACCAAATACCAACCACTCATGTGATTTTTTTCAATAAGGTAAGAATTTTCAGCTGGTATTAAGTCAATAGAAATCAGGCAGTGAGGTGTTTCTATGGTTCTACTTAATAACTCAATATTGCTTTCTGAGCACAAATGGAGAAACAAGAGGAAAAAATTTGAGTTTTCACATGTTGCCAGTCTCAGCAGTGCTAAGAGTAGGATGGCTTGATATCATTTGAAATAATTAGATTCACCTCTGCTTTTATGTTGGTACAGATATTTAATTTTCATTTAATTGCAATACACAAAAATTACACACAGATAATAAAACAAATTAAAAACGTGGGGATGTTCAATAGAGAAAATTACACTGACTTTTCATCAAGTCAACATGTTCCTACAAAAGCACCTAGCGAGCTTCTCTTTAAAAATCGAAGTAAAGAGACACAACTTGTGATTTGGACTGGATCTGGGTTCATGCTGACCTGTTGGAAGGAACATGTTTGCCATAACCAAGAGTGGCTATTATTTTTACCCTCACTTTGCAGATGTCAAGTTCTAAGTCCCCAGGTGCTTAATAACTTTGGAGCAATGCCTGGGATCTAGGCACAGTTAGTTATTTAAAGTCTCATGTTGAAGGTGAGGTTGAGTTGTTCGCCTCATGGTCCAAATTCTACCTGGGAGTTTTCAAACTCAACCAAAAGCAATTATAATTATTTTACCAGGCCGACCTTGTGGGGAATATGCTACCCTCCCCTAAACAGAAGTGGAGCCTATTTGGAGGGTTATGTAGTCAAGGCCTCTTTTGTGCATATCTGCATGCCTAAACTAATTGCATTCTTTGGAAAATTTCTTTTTCAATTGCTTCTTTCAGGAAATTGTGCAGGAGCTGAACTTATCCAGGCATCTTGAAGACATTTGTACTCTGACTTAGTACTCAGTACTTTTCCACTACTAGGATTTTCTTCTCTCTCTTCTCCAACTTGAATCTAGAGAAGACAGGACTCTTGTTCCCTTTGGGGTCACATTTATCCAGCCTCCCCCCCCCCATCTATGATGATCCGACTTACTGCTGCTTGGGGGAGGAGAAAAGGAAACTGATATATTATGAAAGGAATTGTGTTCCTCCAATTCCCATGTTAAAGTCCTGTAAGTAGCAGGGAATGTGACCTTGCCAGAGTGAGGCTCTTCAAGAAGGCACACAAGTTACATTTTATAAACACATGCTACAGTGTGCACTCACCCCCACACATATATACACAGAGGAAGAACATTATGTGAAGGTTAATCGGAAAATGGAGAGATGTTTCTCCAAGACAGGTGACACTAAAGCGAACCACAAGAGAAGGAAGGCATGGAACTTTCCCTCGAAGCCAACAGAAGGAAATCAAGCTCTGATATCTTGATCTTGGACTGCTGACCTTCAGAAAGGTGAGACAGTATATTTCTGTGATTTTAGTCAACCACTTTGTGCTACTTTTTACTGAAACCCTAGAAAAGAAATGCATGGCACTATCTGGTTTGTTGCTTATATTCTCAAGTAGTTAACTGGTCACTCTTATTTTTCCGCTTATTGTCTTGCCTTTCATTGCATTCATTCAGTGCTACCCACAATGCAATGCAGAAGCAGAATAACAAAACACGAACGTTTGGCTTTTCGTTAGCTACATTATACAGGTTATTTGGCTGACTCTGGACGTGCTTATTTATAAAAGTGTATACACTTGTCAGAATTTTGTGAAAGATTTGTTTTCACAGTAATATATCACTTGCAGAAAAGATTTGACAGAAGGGAAATGTGGCAGTGAGGATTGTATAACTCTCACTCATTCGGTTAAAGGTTTCCTAAATATTTATGAAAATAATTCACATATTGTTTAAAAGTAAAAATGGTTAAGCTTAATTGAAAAACTTGCACTAACACAATAAAATAATTAAAGTAAAATTGATTTTAATGTCTATTTTTCTTTAACCATCGTGGACAGTGCATGGGATATACTCTTAGCTATGAAATTGAGGGTCACTCCGAGCAGTGCTTAGGGAATATCCATAGTGAGAATGAAATAACCTCATTTTAGTTTATGCTCTTCTATCAACTACAGTATGTCCTATGTAAGTTGATAAATATTTCTCATATTTGAAGTCTACATCCATTTATCAGCTTTTTGAGGTGTTTTGACCAAAAGTATAATGTTTAAATAGGAAAGTTTGAAGATTTGATATATACAAATATTAAAAATACATTAAAATTTTTATTGAAAGGTTTTCTTTCAAACTGTATTATTATGTAGAAATATACTTTTGTAACTAGAAAGTAAAAAGGGTCAGCATGACATTTTACACTTTTAGATAAGGACACTAAATTATAGATTGGGTTAAGTAACAGACCCCATACCACTTAATTGTGGCAGATATATAGCTCAAATTCAGACCTTGAGTTTGTCAAAACAAACCAGTTTTATTTTAGCTCAAACTTCTGTGATTTAGTGAATGAGGGAAGGGTTGTTATATGAAATAGCATTAGATGGTAGCATTCTGTCACTTTTGGAGATCTTCTAGAAGTATAATAATATGTGCTTAAGATGTAACATGTAATAGCATCAAGAACAAAATATATGCATGGCATATTATTTTTCAGATGTTTATGACTTTATAGTCTCACTCTTTTTAGTTTTCCTCATCTTAAAACCCACCTGTAAGTCCAATTTAAATATAAAAGTTTTGTTATAATAACACTGTAACAATATAAATGCCAAAGCTCCTATTGACACGACACTAATACCCAACAATTTTAATATAACAAGCTCTCAGTACACAACATGATAACTGACAATCTCTGAGTTATTTTCAGCAAAATTTGACCAATGGATAGATATATTCCCTTGCATGCCACAAATCACAGCAATAAAGATGATAATTAAATTTCAGTCACCACTAGGAGGACCTAAGATGAATGGGAAAGCAACTCCTATTAAATCATGCAGCTATCTGCCATCTGAGATAAGCTGTGAATTTCAGAGTATCATCCACAGTCCAGTATTAATGGCAAATCACATTATGATGCCCACTTCCTTTGAAACCACCTGAAATATTCGGAAAGAATACATGGAACAAGAACTTATCATTTCTATTCATTAGTGCTGAAGTGATTCTGCTCCCAGCCAGGATCCTCTGTGTGATCTTTCAGACCCTAGTCAGTTACAGAGACCTTATTGGCAAGACTCATGGGTAAAGTTAGCTTTCATATATTAGATCTCTCAAAGAGTGGGTAGAACATTCTAGATGAATGTGTTTAAATAGTCAAGGTATTGGCCTATTATTGTGAGATCTATTTGCTCATACTCATTCACATACCATTCACATACTCATTCATGTTTCTAAGCCAGGAATATCTATCCAGAGGATTCTACCTAGGTACCTCAACTGAGTTATTTCCTAGCTGACTGCATTAAACATTTTACTGAGGGGTCTTGGAGAAAGATGTTTTCCTCCAATCAAATACTACTTTTGCACTCCTATCCTATGTTCCTTCCTTGCTTTCAGAAGCCTGCATACATCGAAAGAGGAGCCCTGGGTTTAAGGCTTCTCAGCAGTGCAATCATCAGAGTTGCTAATACCAAATGGCAGCTAATCCTCTTTGCATCCTGTTTTGGGGGACAGGGAAACATGATACTGAGAAGCTGACACTATGCTACTTTCTCTTGCAGCTTCAGTTTCTATAAATGAGTAAAGAATTGTTGATTTCTCTTTGGCATGTGGCTTTAGTGGGCTATCAGCAACAAAGGTAAGGGTGTAGTGAACAGGGAAGTACACTGCTCACAATGCCTGTGTGAGAGAGAACCGTACTTTTCAGGGGCACTTTCTAGTGCTGAAGAATTGTTTTCTAGACACTTGTGGGTCTTAGAGAGAACAAGTGGACTGTTTGCAGAAAGTTTTGATTTGGGGGGCTTTCTCCTTAGTCCTTGATGGGTGAGTTTATCTTGTAGGTCAATTACTCCAGCAATTCACCATAGTGACTCTAAACAAGCAAAAGAAGATATTTTCTAGTTACTTCTCAAGGTCCTCTGCTGGTAAGATAGTTAAAAGATGCCCATGACATAAAATTGTGCCCACTAAAAACGAGTACTGAAACTCAACAACAAACATGTTTGCAATCATGGTGCTTATTTAAAAAAAAAGTAGGTCCCTGGTGCTAATACTCACCCCATGTCACAATAAAAATAAAAGATCCATTTCCCTGAAGAAATCATTCATCCAAGGATCTGAAGAGATCTTAGAGACCTGGGTAGTTAACTTATATAACGGACACAATCTTGCTAAAGTCAGGCAGGAAAGTGGTGCCATCTGGGACAAATTCCTATAAAGAACAGCTTCGTATTTTTCCAGAGCAACCAGGACAAATAGCAATACAAAAGTATTTGGTACAGAGTGATGCTGTCCTCCTTATTTTCTGGTAGCCTTTGGAATGCATATTTGTCTCATGCTAGTTTCATTGCTTAGTAACAGTTGAGTTTAGAGTCTTAACTCAACTGCCTCAAAGATTGACCATGAGTATTATATGACTGTATGAGCAATTGGTCAAAGGGATGCACCAGAGTGTCCATTCTGCTCAAGTACATTTCTTAGGCACAGCCATCCTCAGGAAAAGCCGAGCTATCCTCGAAGTGTCCAGGCTTGTGGCTTGTCAGAAGGAAAACTGCCAGCCTGAGCTTTCTGCTATGACTGTTCTCCACTCACTTTCTCCCCATAATGCATCCGGTGTCCCATAGGTAATGCCATGAAAGTCTTCATGAAGACTTAAATATCACTTCATGATATTTAAGTGATTTCTCCGCGACTCTGCTCAGAGTCTAGGGAGAACTTGAAAAGCTCTGTCAACCACTTCCTAATTTCTCAGCTTTTCAAAACAAACAAGCATTGCCTTCACGCTGAGGTCCCTTCATCCCTGTGGTAACAATCCATCAAATCAGGGATCAGGGTGAAGGTTGGGTAGTGTGTTTTTTTTGGGTGTTTGGATAATGGACATATATGTGTGACTAGGTCCCAGGAGGAGGCAGAAACAAATACTGCTCTTTGATTTGAGATAAGGGCTTTGCTACTGAGCATATAATTCACTAGTTTTGTTTTTGTTTGATTGCTTACTTGTCTGGTTTCTTTTTCCTTGATTGAATATTTGTAAATTTGGAACAAAATTATAAGACATCCCAGTCTCTTGTAGAGCTCTATTGTAGAAGCCCTCACTTTGATAAGCTTTATTGGTACAGAAAAATTATCTGTGTATTTTCTTGCCTTCTTTCATCCCCAGAAAATACCCCAGTGGATATCCTGCAGCCAGGCTCCTGTAACTAGGGCATATGGATAATGACAAATGTACTCAAGTACCAGTGCCTCTGTTTTATCTCCCCAAAATCTTCCCCAAAACTCTTATCTGCTACTGCCTGTGAATGAATTAAAGGGAAATTACTATCTTACTGCCAACCTTACAGGAGTCTCAGTACTCAGTGAGGTTATTTATCTACTCAATAGTTCATCTGCTCTATGTACCAAACCACAGATTCCTTTTAGATAAGGTTTTGTTTTTCTTTGTGTTATCAAGAACTAAATAAGGAAGCCAAGTTTATTTTTTTAATTTGATATGAGTTTTCTGAATGCTTCTATCTCTGTTTCTCTCCCTTGACCCAAGCTAGCTTCTCTAGCTATGAGACAAAGGAAACTGAGCAGGAAAATACATAAAATTAGTGGTTTTTCATGTGAGAAAACTTAAAAAAAAAGCAAGTTTTACAAGTGGTAACAAATGATGTTGCATCAGGAATCTGGAAAAAACAGTACAGGAGGTAAGTACTTGCCTTGTATGCAATCAGCCCTGGTTCTAATCCCCAGTACTAGCTCCTGAGCACAACAGGAGGTGGGCCACAAATTCTAAATGATTTACCGTATTTTCCGACGTATAAGATGACTTTTGAAACAAAAAGACGTCAACCGAAAATCGGGTGTCATCTTAAACTCGGAGTATATCCCAAAAAATGTTTCATTTTGCCGCTAAACGAAAATTGTCTGAATATTGCCCCAAAACGAATTTTCCAACTCGATCCTGCGCCAATCATTGCAAGGCTGCTCGGACCGCCTCTCTAACTCAGCCAATCCAAGCAGGTTTTTTATGCATGCAAATTAGACAATGTTCTGGACCCGAATCTACACTGTAAAAAGCCTGCTCAGATTGGCCAGAGTCAGAGAGGACGTCTATTACAGTATAACCTTTGAACCTTTGCTTGTTGTGATTGGCTCACTGTGCTATATACAGTTGTAGCACAGGAACGTTCTGTCTGATACAGCGAATATAGGCCTAAAACTATGTTTTAACTGCAAAATTAGGGGGTCGTCTTATACGCCCAGTCATCTTATATGCCGGAAAATATGGTAACTAGCTCTCTCTCTCTCTCTTTCTCTCTCTTTCTCATTTCCCAAGTGTCAGAGAATTCATTTGACAGGGCACTTTGAAATTTTTAGCTAAAAATATTGCGGAAACAATTTATCATCATGACCATTGGTTTGTGTTTGTTATATATATTTTTTAAAATATGAAATACAGTTTTAATAGTGTAACTATTAGTGTGTGTATGTGGCAGGGTTGAGGAACCAAGCTATGTCTACTCATATACAAAGAATATAATTATTTTGGTGTATTTAGTGTCATAATCACATAGTTCCACAATGTATACTATTGCCATTATTTCCAAAACATTTTGCTGCAATTATTTTTGTTTATTATTATGTGTCTTTCTAATCTTATTCAGATATAATTGACATCTCTCATTGTGTAAGCTTAATATACACAATGTGAAGAGCATATATGAAATATATGCATGATGTGATCTTTGCCACAAAGGGTATATAAATACAGGCATCATTTCATCCTTTATGTTTTTAAATTTTAAGATCTTTTCTTAGTTACTTCCAAATCTGTCTTGGAATATTATTAAGTTGTTACTGTGCTATACAAAAATACCCAAAACTTATTAACTTATTACTAACTAAACATTTATATCTTTTCCCTGTACTCACCAATTTACCCCAACCTCCAGCCACTGGACATTACTGTACGACAGTTTCTTTAAGGTTTGGCATTATTTGAAGCTATATATAAGAGAGATTGTATAACATTTGCTTGTTTTCCCAGACAATAAGTGCAAATTGAAGTGAATTTTTATTTAAATAATCTTATCTTTATTCAATCCATAGATGAGTGCCTTCTTTGCTATAGTTCCTCTTAATTGCATTCATAGATAATGGCCGTATTTGACTCAAAAGAAATATGAAATTTCCATAGTCAAAACAGAGCTCTTTTGTTTTCATGTTCATTATAATTTCTCATTTTTCTTTCCCACCCCCTAGGCCCGTTATATAAAGGATATCAGCTCTTTGGAGGGAAAATGTCCCTAGAGCACATTAAATCTTCTCTGGATTTCCAGTTTCTTGAAGAAAAGAGAGAATTTCAGGTAAAAAAAAATACCCTCAGGTATTTTCTCAAATAAAGATACCATATAATTCCAGTATTGGTAATATTTGTAGTACTTAGATTCTGAAATAGTCCTGCTGTAGCCAACCTTTTTTAAGAATGACTAAGGTAACAATATCTGAACCCTTACCATGGACTTGACCTTTACAACAGTGTTTATTTTTGTTTCTGTTTTGGAGCAACACCTTGCTTCTCAGGGCTTACTCCTGACTCTGCACTCAGGGATCGATGCTGGTGATTGTTAGAAGGACCACACACAGTGTGGAGATAGATCTTGGTTAGCTATATGCAAGGCAAGAATACTACTCATTGTACATTGTTCCAAACTCTACAATAGCACTTGAAACATGCAAAATCTCCTTTTCTTCTGTTCCCATTTTAAGGACCCCTAAATTATTCCTTTTTATTCACAAAAAAAACCCCATAAATTGGACATCTTATCTGAAAAGTGTATTGTGGAACAAGACTCCAAGTCAATATTTCAGTCTAGACCTTTTAGATCAGACCTTCCATGTTTAGGTATTTGTAGTTGGATAAATTGCAAAATTGTTTAAAAGATGCCTAAACTTATTCTAGAACAACAGTATAGACTTTTCTCCTGACTAAAAGACTTGCACATGTTTTATGTTTTCCATTTGACAGGCTTAATTTAACAACTTATGAAATATTTTTCTTTATCTTCAAGGTTATTGTCAACCACTACTAATGTCTTAATCATTAAGAATATTTGACATAAAATCTATGAAAAAATTCTGGTAGAACTGGACCTTGGGGTGGGGGGAATATATATATACACAGAAAGCAGATACCTAGGAAGTATCAGCTTCTCTGTGACCACAGTACTTTTGAAAGCCATAGAAAATAGTTTTTAAAATAGACATTGAAGGGCCCGGAGAGATAGCACAGCGGCGTTTGCCTTGCAAGCAGCCGATCCAGGACCAAAAGGTGGTTGGTTCGAATCCCGGTGTCCCATGTGGTCCCCCGTGCCTGCCAGGAGCTATTTCTGAGCAGACAGCCAGGAGTAAGCCCTGAGCACTGCCGGGTGTGGCCCAAAAACAAAAAAAAAAAAAAATAGACATTGAAATTCAACTTGTTTTTTATGGAGGGCAAATAAATTATTCCTCAAATGCATGCTGTCAGCATAAAGAAATATAACCTAAAACAGTGATAAAGGTGGAAAATAATTAATTTTTATCATTAGCTATATAGCTTCAAATATTCCTAAATAAAATGTAGAGTAATAAGAAAATTAGTTGAGAAAAGCAGAGGAAAAATAAAGATTGCAAATGAACCAATTCCTTGATGTCCAATCTTCAAACTCTTTTATATAATGTTTGTATTTTTCCTTGCTTGTACCATTGAAGTTATTTTCTTGTCAAACTGTGTTTTGTAAGTCATAATTAATTCATATCTGTAGTATTATTTTCCAGATTTCTCATTGATTTGAGTTATTTTTACCAACAATCCATAATTATGAAGGTTTTATACTCATATGATGAGTTGTCATAAATCACTGTCATATTTGTGATAAGCTATAAGTCAAGGAAGTCTGTAGGAACACATGTCCTCTTTGCTGATACCAATCATTTAAATGTTGCCATCAATCTCTGCTCAAATCCAAGATTAGTGACATGCTGGGCATATTCAACTCTTGTGTCTTCTGAGTAGCCGGCGTGGGCTTCCACTTTTCGTTCTATGCTATTATCAAGAGAAAATCAGGTATTCTTTCTCTGATATTATTTAATACCAACCAATTATGAAGCAAAGAGTTTTGACTAATTGATTAGTGTGTACAGCTTTCTGATCAGAATCTGTCTGTCAGTCATTAAATTTTGAATCAGGTTGCTTGTACTTTTATTTCTATGCACACTTGTAAGGATGTTGAATAAAAATATTTAATAAAAGACGTACTGAGATTACTTGATAATATTGTTATTTAAAGATTAAAAAAACACATTCTGCTATTCCTAATTTAAATACAATACATCCAAAGTAGTTCCAATGTTCACAGTTTCCTCATAGAACTTAATATTTATCATGATTAGAAGTTTTTTGTTTAATTTTGATTTTGGGGCCACACCTTGTAGCACTCATTGATTAGTCCTGGCAAGTTCAGGGGAACATGTGGGGTGCTGGGTATCAAACTGCTACGTACAAGGTAAATACACTACTCACTGTGCTATTGCTCTGGCAACAGGAATGTCATACTTTAAAATTATTTTATCCCTGTGATCACAAAGCAAACTTGCGGTGACTGCCAGAGAAGAGGTTGTTAATGCATGCTGATTCAATCCAGACCTTTATTTTACTTAGACTAACGAGTGCCAATCTTTACATTTCATTTGTTTGACAAGAAAAGATTAAGAAGAATATTATTTCTTAAGACAAACAAAATGCATACATGAAAGACATAAAATCAGTAAGGGAACACATGAAAACCTCTGTGCTTCATCTAAATATTTCAACAAACAATTGCACCATGAGCTTCTTCCTTCTGCTTGGGCCTACTTCTGCTCAGTAATAGCAGAAACTAATGCCTGTGAAGGAACTAAAAGGAAGGCTTTGAAATTAGACCTGGTTCCACAGTCTGCCAGCACATAGTGATTTGGGGCAAGATAAATATTGCACCCACATTTGATTTTTCACATTTCTGAAATGCTGTGTTAAAATGAATCTCAAATAAGACCTAGCCAAGAACCTCTGAGCTCTGAGTACAAGTATTTCTCCCCAAATGAAATGCAGGCTACTTTTTGAAATTTAAACACAAGAAACTGGGTCTTATATACTTTTGACTTCGTATTTCTCTCTGACAATTCTCTGAAAGTGTTTTTCCAGTCTCCAGTTATTAGAATAATGCGCAAGACCTTTCAATAAATATATTGATTTGCCACACCTCTTCGATAGCTCTTTATTGTTCCTCTCACGTAGGGATTCCTTTCAAGAGGAGAAGCCTGTTTCAGAAGGGCATAAATAACTTAACAAAGTGTCTGATGGCATAATTGAAGCAATCCACATCATCAACAGCTCTCTGAGCCCGTTAGTAACAAGGACACTTGGATACACTTTGCAATTTGCACTTTTGCTGCAATTATCACCTCTTTCTATTCTCTATTTCTTTCTCTTAAACACACATACACACACAACACACACACCAGAGTTATAAAATAGACAAAGCAGGTATTTGACTTTAGAGTCAAATCTGAATTTAAATGTTGACTATTTGTGACTTGGACTTTTCTCTTCCCTCTTTTTCTTTTTTGACTTTTGAGTCACATGCAATGTGCTAAGGGCTAATTCTTTGCTCTGCGCTCAAGGATCACTCACTCATGGTGGAGATGAGCCATATGGGGATTCCAGGGATCAAACATAAATTGGCTGTGTGCAAGGCAAATGGCCCTTTCTCTCTACTATTTTTCTGATATGAACCTCTGTTTAGTGATCTATAATATGGGAATAATAATGCTTGCACTCACATATGTCTGTGGATTATAAAATGAGGTGATAAAAAAAGCAACCATACCTATTCACATTTCCTATTAAACATGAATTGGTTCTAGCAAACAAATGCTGTAACTCAATTTATTAGAATAACAGAACCTAGATTAGTAGAGATTAAGATGTGTTTCCTAGTCTAACAAACTTGCAAATATCTATTGCTTACTTTTCATATTTGAAAGATGCCTCTGTGCTTATTTTCTATAGAAAGTGAATGTATAAACATTATTTGTTCAAATCCATAGAAATATACCATGTTTACACAATATCAAACCAATCATTATGCTAGTTACAGATCTAGTTTATCTCTGCATGCCATTGTTATCATGGCATCAATTTGCAGTTTTATCATGGAAATGCTGTACCAGTCATTAAACATAATATCAACAGAACACATGAAATATCCTCTCACAAAGAAATTCTGTGTCATTAAAGAAACTATATTATTAATATGTGATTCCAGCAGCACTCTATCACAACAGAGTCAAATGGAAAGCTTAGGTACATCCACAAATATTAATTGTAAAATATTCTCTATAAAAGGGGAGTAGAGTGAAATAGCTGCTGCCTGTGTGTCACCAATATTTGAAGAGTAAATTGGTATATTGTGCAGTTGAAGAGTTAGTATGCATCAGAATACAACATGCAAGACAATGCTTTAAATGAAACTTTTCTATAATAATTAGTGAATAATTCTCATTAAGAAAAATCCATCATTATAATTAAATTACTTATTCTAAAAAAAGAATCACAATTTTTGCAATGAGCTTAGCATTGTCTTTTTCTAGTTATGTATCAAGATTAAAAAATTGTAAATACTGGGGCTGAAGTGGTGACACAAGCGGTAAGGCATTTGCCTTGCACACACTAACCTAGGACGAATCATGGTTCGCTCCCCTGGTGTCCCATATGGTCCCCCAAGTCAGGAGCGATTTCTGAGTGCAGAGCCAGGAGTAACCCCTGAATGTCACCAGGTGTGGCCCAAAAAAGAAAAAAAATTATCAATACTAGTAATGAAATTTATGTTTATTTGTGAGCCTTTTATTAAATGATCCCATATATTGTTAAATTAATTATTAAAAAATTTCTCACTAATGATGGAGCAATAGTACAGAGAGTATGGTGTTTGCCAACCTAGTTTTGATAGCCAACATCCCAATTGTCTCCTGATTACCTCTTTGAATTATTCCTGAGTTAACTGCTGGGAGTAACCCTTGAGAATTATTGGGTGTGGGCCAGAAAGAATAAGAAAACAATAAAAAATTTTCAATAATTTTAAGAACCCAATAGTAAAAGTAACTTTTAGCACTTACATAAAATCTCCATATTTACACATGTAGCTGCCTAAAGTAAAAATTTTGTGGAAATATTTAAAACTTTGCTGAGAAACTTTATAAAGGACTTTTGGAAAATTTTATCTGTAGCTTTATGTGCTCATTCTCCTACTTTGATTACAGTAATTGAGAATGACAATATATTTTTATTAGAAATCTTGGATTGGAAAAATACTACCAACTCACCTTCATTTCCTAGTTCACTTATATTTCTGAATCTTTGCTGAAATCAGTATCCCAGAGTGAAGCCATTTGTGTTGGTTAGAAGAGAATTTTTTGTTGTTATTTTTGAGCTACACCATTGGTGCTCAGTTACTACTGAATTTGTGCTCAGAGATCATTTCTGGCGATCTCTAGGGACCATTTGGTGTGCTGGGGATCCAACCCTGATTGGCCATATGCAAGGCAAGTACCTCCCCCACTGTACTATTACTAAAGTATCAAAGAATACATGTTATTCACTTATCTACTCATAAAGAACACAAATTATAAATAAAGATGGATCTAAAAATGATAAGTATTAATAGTAATATATGATAGATTAAAAATTTTAGAGCCTAAAAGAAAAAATAGGCTAGAACAAACATTTGATGTGATGTATACTGAAATTCTTATGTAGCTGATTTTTTTAGTGTGAGCTCCATAACAACACCTATGGGAAAATAAATAAAACAGGAGGAGGAAGAGGAAGAATTTGGTCTCTGATACACCCATGAATAAATCCTCAGTTTGTCTATGAGGACAATTGAGGATAAAATGGCTCTGAAGGTGCTTTTCAAATTTTGTCAAGGAATCTGGGTTTCGGTATGTATACATCACAGTCTTTAGATACAGGCACCATCTAGCGTCTTTCCAAAGTATTTTAGAAACTATTAAACTTATGGAGAAAAACACTTTTTAGTCAAAGTCAACCCCTGAAGACAAATGCAGTTGATAGAAGCCACTCATCTATACTTTCAGGAGCAAAAATAGTATTTAAATAGTATAGATATTGTGGGGAAGTGAAATGTGGAAATACACCATATAGCATCTATTTCCCTCCACACATTTTCTTCTTATATAGATATTCCTTGTAGCTTCTACAAGCATATGGTTCAAGGACTTTGTAATATTGTCTGAGGGAAATACTAATGTGGAAAGGCATTTCCATGCTGAAGCTGCTCTTCAAACCACATACAATACTCATATTCATCATTTCCTTCTTACACAATCCTTTCTACATAAGCTGTCCTTCTATCAACTCTTTTAGTATTGGTGTATTATCTGGTGAGATGACTTAGCAGTCTGAGACCCATATTATCAGACTCTCCTCAAGCCACAGTTGCTATTCTATTATTTACTACCAATATTGATGAGAATGTTACTAGAAAAATACAAGTGGGTCACATGAGTGCTGAACATGTCCTCTCAACATCATTTATTTCCTCCTGAAATGATTCCTGATAATATAGTGATTCCTGTCTGTGCATGTTGAGGATTACAATTTAGTAGTAAAATAAAGCTTCAGGAGCCAGAATTTTGTGAATAAGGACAACATATAAAATTGTGTTCCTGAGAGATGTGTGTGAGGTCACTTGTACATTTGTAATTTGTTTCTGAAAGTTGTTTATTCTATTGGGATCTAAGCACAATATATCACATTTAATGGCTCTAAAGCTTATGTCCCATCCCCCCATTTATTTGTTTAATTTTTATGTCCAACGTGATGGTATTAGAAAGCAAAACCTTTCTCACATGCTTACATTGGAAGGATAGGCCCTGAATGATATTTGTGTCCTTGTAAATGAGAATACAAGGAGATTCCTAGCCTCCTCCACCATGTAAGACAAAGTTAGAATGTATTTGTTATTAATTGAGAATAGAGATTTTATCAGAATTCAACTATGCTGGGATCTTAATATTTAAGCTCCTGGCTTCTAAATATGGGAGATTAATTTCTGTTTTTATAAGCTTTTTGATCTGTGATATTTTGTTTTAGAAACCCAAATGCACTAAGCTAAGGCAACATTGATTAATTAGAGTAAATTCTGTTTTCTTTTATTTTGATGTAATATTTTACTTAGGGAAATATAAGAAAAAGAGACATGCATTCAAGAGAGAACATGGACATCTCCAGAGGATAGATAGCCATGATACACACCTCAGGTTGATATGTGGGTGACTGTGAGATTACAGGATTGATCCGTTTCTACGTCACTCAGTATATTCTTTGTTACTCATTGGATGTAATTTTCTTTGAATGTAGAATCTTGGATTGGTGTTGAGACTGGATTGTCCCACCCCCAGAAGTGAAGAGTCCCTCTAGATTAAATTCTCGATTAGAGAGAAGGCGGGCCCATATATTTTCCAGCTCTCCTAGGAACTGGAGGCTTGGAGCTGTGGCTTGCTAGAAGCTAAGTGTAATGTGGGGAACTCCTCAAAAACCTTTTCTCTCCACATGAGTGTGTGAATTATTTTCCAGACCACCATCTGATTCCAGACTCACATCTCTCAAGTGTTCTAGTGTTGGAACCTGAGGACTTAATTCAATAGGTGACCCCCAATATTGATAAAGTGCCACATTCTGTATTTTTGAGGATGATGCATTATCCTGGCAGAGTTTCAACTATGAGTTAGTACTTTAACTATGTCTGTTTATGCCACAATTTTCAGGCTAGTAGCTTCTTGGTTATATGCACGTTATTGAAAGAGAAGGCTCTCATGATGATGTTCCCACAACTGTCTCCTCTTTACTATAAAAGAAGTCCTGTACTTTGCTATTCTTACTTAACAGGCTCAGGGATTAATTTGAGTGTAGATTCTATTCCAACTAAACATTCTAAACAGAAAATAGTCTTCCTATAATAAGGAGAATCTATTTTAAGAAGCAGGGAAAGTATATAAAAATCATTTACTGAACCATACGAGAGTTTGCTATAAATTTACAATGCCAGTAGGACTGACATATAGGATGTGGTTAAAGAAAAAAGTAGGATGAGAAGCAAGAACGATTTATTCTCTATATATTGTTATAAAACATGGTAAAGAATTCAGACATTTCTTTAAACAACTAAGTACCCTACCGAAAACACTCATTATAAAACTTTACTCTGCCACAGTTCGTATGTTCAATTGGAGAGGTAAAAGTAGTCAGGAAAAAGAAAAAATAACTATTTTCTGTGGTCCTGCTTTATTTCTAGATTTCCTGCTTTCCATTGTCCCCTTTGCCTAGGTGAAAGACTGTCCCTATTCATAATTCTTTAACTGATAGTCATATTTCTTTTCCCTCTGAAGCCTCAGACCACTAAAAGTTTTTGGGTTTTTTGGTTTGGTTTTGGTTTTTAGGTCACACCTTGAGGCTTACCTTAGGGGTTATTCCTGGCTCTGAGCTCAGAAATAGCTCCTGGCAGGCTTGGGGGACCATATGGGATGCCAGGAATTGAACCTAGGTCCATCCCAGGTCAGCCACTCACAAGACAAACAAAACAAAACAAATGAACAAACAAATAAAAATGTAGTCAGGAAGCTAGAAATTATAGTGTGTGAGATTAAGAGTGTATTTCAAAAATATCATAGGTGTTTAGGTGTTTGTCTGAGAATCTAGAAGGATAGACTTGACATTAATAAACACTGGCTAGAGAGCTTGCTTTAGGAAGATTGACACTCACAATGGCATATGAAATAGCTAAGCAAAAATGCCAAGAGGCAGGTAATTGTATCAATATGGAGTTCAGGGAAGATCTTCAGACTGGTAGGCCAAAGTTGGAAGCCCAACAGCAAATAGATAGAATTTAAAATTAAGAGAGTCTCAGTTTAATGATTGTAAATAGCGATACAACTCTGAGAATCAACCTGCTCCTTCCTAAAACTTACAAGCTAGAATGGTAAGAAAGAATGAAAACCTTATGAAATAGCCAGTGAAAATAGGTATGGTTCTAGAAGCCAAGTGATAAATGGGTTTCAGAAAGTCAGGGAAGAATCTGCAGTGTCAAATGCTCCTTAACTATATCTAGTGAGTTGCCAAATCAGAAAGAATCATCAGTGACCTTGACCAAAATTCAATTGAAAATGAATATTAGATATTGCTATGAGACCTGAATACATAAATTATATTGAGGAAAACAAGGCAGAATTCCATACTAACTAGAATGAGATACTTTTTGAGCTCTATAACTATATGCTCGAATACATAATAATAACTTATTTGTGAATTATATTTCACTGGATAATATTAAAATTAAAATAGATATTTTGACCTCTCTTTAAATATTAACCTTGACCAATTGTGAATAATTTCTCTCATTTCTCACCTTTCACTCTGTCCACAGTAATCTTGGTCCTTTAAATGAAAAAAGTGCTAATTAATCTATCACTCAGTTGGCCAGTGTGGTCTCTATTAGGTCCATATATTTTTCTTTAATTTCCACGTATGAGTTCTTATCTAAAAATTTCAAATGCTGGTGTAATACTCTTATTTAAGAGACATTTTTCCCTGCATTTTCTTCAGAACCTCCAACAACCAAATTTTAAAATGGGATTATCATAGGTGTAGGCTATGGAATGGAAACAATGGGAAGAAACCTGGAGTCACCAGTGAAAGGAAATTGATGTTGGTGGTGGGACTGGTGCAGAAATATAGTGAACCTAAAACAACTATGAATAACTTGTTAATCATAGTGCCTAAATAACAAAATTGGCTATAATAAGAACGTTATTATTACACCTCACTGTGTGATGACTAATGCTCATAAGTAAATGGAAGATGTAAATATTTCAGAATTTTATATATGACTAGAATATATAAAGTATAAGAAAGATAAAAATTACTATGAGCTAGAATAAAGAAGCCCCAAGTAATATCTATGTACTAAAACAAAGCTCAATTTCTATCAAATTTTTAAAATTTTTAATAAATACTCCTGAGGAAGAGAGACAATATGGTGGGAAAGAGTATTTGCCTTGCATATTGTCCTGTCAATGCCACATTTGAAATTACTGGAATCTTCAAAAATAAGGATTGGTACGTTATCCTTCCCAGAATAACATCAGTCATCTTCATTTGCTACAGTAAGTCAGAGTTGATGTCTGTTACAGTTGGTTTGAGTCTATGATTACGTCATAGGAGAAAGTTGAACATCTATTTCTGGAGTTCCACCTTGATACCATAGAGATATCCTTTATCACAGCAGAACTATGAAATGAAAGCATCATTAAGATTTATTGAAATAGGGGATCCAACATTGTTTCTTAAACCTCTGCCTTCATGATGATAAAGATAAAACCCAACTTCTCAGCCTCCTTTGAAACTATGGCTGGCTATATAACATACGGCTGCAAATGTGGTGAAAAAGAAATGCTTTGGTGGAGCCTATGAATGCATAATTATCTTCTATATAACAAGCAAGTGTGATCTACTGGGGGTACTAACACTCTATCATTGTTTTTTTCTTTTCTTTTTTTAAATATATTTTTATTTAAGTAACATGATCATAGTTGGGTTACAGTCATAACCAGAACACCCCCCTTCACCAGTGTAACATTACCCCTCCCCCCTTCCCATCCCCTACCTGTATTCGAGACAGGCATTCTATTACAGTCATTTGTTTTTAAGTTCAGTTAGTTGTATTTTTTTCCTTAAAGGATAAGTGTAAAAAATATAGTAAAGGTGTGCTAGTGGCAATCACCATTGTTTGCATAGGTCCAGAAAAATGGGAAAATGGAAAAAAAAATCCTTGATCTGATTACAAAAAGGCCTTACCCCAGAAGTTTATTGGCATAAGACCAACTCTGGGTTCCAGGCATACCAGTCCATCCAACTGGTGAAACTTTTTCATGCTTTAGTTATTGTTGGTATCAGATTCTTATATTTAAAGACTCTGGATTCTGTGCATTTCTTTCATCGATGCAAATAGGATGCCTGGAGCTATGGCAGACATCTTGTGATCATGAGAGAAATGTTAATAAACTTTGAGAGGTGATTCCCAGAACTCTAACATTAGCGCAATATTATATCAATGACAGTATTTGTCTACTGCGTGGATTATTTTGTAAGGAACTAAAAGATGTTTTTGTTTAAACTACTTTACAGAGGTCTCAATTATAGATTCATGAATTCTTTAGAATTAATTCCATTTATTTATTGGCTTCTCTTTCAATCACATTACAGATATATATTCATGACACCAAAAAATACTCTCCAATTCTCAAACTTATCCTCAAATAATCAAAAAATATCAGTTTCTCAACTGTCTTATGTGTAAGCTAGAATCCTTAATCTGATGACAGTTATACCACCGAAGCAATGCTTGCTGCTAAAGTCATCAACAAATGTATTTGTTCTAATATCCATGTTCAAGTTTTTCTGAATTAGTAAATTGTTCAGACACTCTATGTAACCATCATAATGTGACTATTGATTGAGGTGCAACACCATATGTACATTAGGGGAATAAACAGAAGTTCTATAATCTGTGTTATTTAGGTGGGAAAGTTGAACAGGCACTATACAAATGCTCAATTAATAAATCAGTGGTATTAGTTAAAATATAATAGAAAACTTCAATAACCTCAACAAGTAATTTCACTTTCATGAAGTAGTATTTTTATATATTCTGAGTGGCTATATTTCAACAAGATATTTAAACGTAGAATATAATATTTTTACTGTTAAACTAAAGCAAAATTAAGGCTACATTCAATGCCACCATTATAGATAATATATTACTGAAAAATTTTGAATTATTTATGTGTTCATGATTTATGCTATTACTGATATTCTTCAGTACAATTCGGTGCCTCTTTACCAAACAAACAAATAAAACATGTTGAAGACATCAATATGGATGCTCAGTCCACAAAAATTAATGAGTTTTAGTAAACAGTTATTCTAAGTTATTGTACTAATAAATTGATGTTAACAAACTAATAAAAGACCCTAGTTTTGTTTTGTATTTGTGCTATACCCAGTGATGCTTTGCTTTTACTCCTGGCTCTGCATGCAAGGTTCATTTCTGGCAGGGATTTGGGGAGTCATCAGGAGTAGGGGGATTAAACCAAGATCAGCAGCATGCAAAGAAAGTGCTTACCCTCAGTACTATTGCTTTATCCTAAATTATCACACATTTAAAAGCTGGAGTATCTGCTTAAAAATAATGCATACAAATCTATGTAAAACATATAATGTAACAACTTCCTTTGCCAATGTGGTGATATTAGTTACCATCTCATAGCCTCATTGTTTCTATCTATTCCATAATTAGAATTCATAGCATGTGCGGTGTTCCAAGGATTAATGAGAAATTTCTCATAAAATAGTTAGAAGTTCTGGGAATAATGTTTCTGCATACATCGTTCTTCTGTTTTTAGGCAAAGCATCTTGGTGCAGTAGAAAAATATCACTGCTTTTGAAAGAAGAGGTACTTCAGCTAAAGTAGCAGATCTCCTTGGAAAAGTCAATAAATTTGTCCTCTTACCTTGAAAATGTAGGCAAATATTCACTCCATTAGATTTGTTTGTAAATTAGGTTAAATAAATATATTTTAAATGATAAATGATTAGTGATACTGTTGAAAATTAGAAATATAAGCAATTTGGACATCTTTAAGCAGAAAGAAGATAAAACAGAAGGTCCACAAGTTGAGCTGGACCACGATTAGCTTAAGACCAAAATCATACAAAAAGCTTCATGATATATAAGTATAAACAATAGTTTCATTAGGCATTACAGATCTGATATATATAAAATCTACTTTTTTAAAGCAGTGGTGCTGAAGTGGAATCAGATAAATCATTAACTTAAAAAGCATGCATTCTGGGTCCAGATCAATAACACAGTGGATAAAAAATTTGCCTTGCACAAGGCCAACCCAGGTTCAAATCCAGGCATCCCACATATTCCCCTGAGGATGCCAGGGTGATATCTGAGGGCAGAGTTAGGAGTTCCTTCTGAGCACTACTGGGTGTGGACCCAAAACAAAAAAAAAGCATGCATTCTGCCTTAAGCACTTATGTTCTACCTTTAGCAAATTTGGCAAAATTAAGAAATACATATTTTTGACTATAGAACTAAGGTTACTAAGTAAGAGGAGAAATTTTAGAGACAGGAAATGAAATGGACTCAAAGAGACAGTGGTAGAGGTCTTTACCACTTGCATCGTAGTTGACGTATACATGGCTACCAGATGCATTAAAACTACTACTGATTTGGGGCCGGGTAGGTGGCGCTGGAGGTAAGGTGTCTGCCTTGCAAGCGCTAGCCAAGGAAGGACCGCGGTTCGATCCCCCGGCGTCCCATATGGTCCCCCCAAGCCAGGGGCGATTTCTGAGCACATAGCCAGGAGTAACCCCTGAGCGTTACCGGGTGTGGCCCAAAAACCAAAAAAAAAAAAAAAAACAAAAAAAACTACTACTGATTTAACTATGTTGCTTCAATAACAAAGGAATTAAAGGTAAATTGAAAAAGGGTTACATATTTAAAGTGAACGTAAAACATGCTAAATTGTATGAATTAACTACAAGTGAATTTTTTCTATTACTATAATTTTCAAAACACAGCATTCTCAAATTCTTTTCTATTTCCAAAATGCTCTCATATTCTAGATGCATAATTTTGTTTAAAAATATTTTATTTTCCAACTTAAAGTGACAGGATCCCAAGAATGAGAAATCCAAAATGCTCTCATATTCCAGATGCATATTTTTTGTTTAAATACATTCTTATTTTCCAACTTAAAGTGACAGGATCCTGAGAATGAGAAATCCAACTATTCAGAGTCTATTCCAAAATGTTTTCAGGTAAAATATTGCAATGAGTAAAAAGTTGTTATTTGGTTTTATACAGCCTCATCAAGAGGGTGGACTCACAAACTATGGTATGTGGGGATTGAATTGGGTCAGCCATGTGCAAGGCAAAATGCCCTACCACTCTGCTATACCATTCTAGCCACACAAACTAAGTTTAAATTAAATTATGAAAATTTAAAAGGCTATATGTTTCACATATCTGAGTCTACCTTTTTAACATCATTTTATGAAAAATGTTTATCATTTCCACATTTCTACATACCATGTTTAATTTTTAAAATTTTATATAATTCTGAATGTGAATCACAAACATGTAAATCAGTATTACATACATTAGTCTAATGCAGTAATATTTAAAGTATTTTTCCAACTCCTTACAATAATAACAGCTCTTGAACTAGAATGAAAACATATATGTCAAAAGTTTGAAATTTACCTAAATTATTTTTTGAATCTTTATTTTGCCTACAATGCACGTATGCAAAACTACTGAGCTTCCTAAACTCTCATATATTCCAATAAACCTGTGTTTTTTTTAAAGTGCTCATCATTGTTTGTACTCATCTTCCTCTTTTCTACCTTGGGATTTCTCTTTTGTTTGTTTTAGTGTTTAGCTACATTTTTGTCTTTCTAGTTTTGTCCTCCCATTACAAAATATCATTTGTGTCAAAATAGTCTACGAAATGTAGTTAATTCACTAAATAATAAATCATATCAGCATGGTCATTGAAATGTAGGATCTTTACAGTAGACAAGTAAATATGCTACTGAATTTAATGATATATAGAAGTCAACTTTATGAGTATGAAACTTTAGAGAATGTGTTAATATATCAAGTAGTCATAACGAAAATATAATTTTGTTTAGTTTGAATTAAGATGGTCTTTTCAACACACAAGTGGTAAGGCTCAAAGTATTTTGCAAGATTATAGTTGTCATTTATCAGGAAATTATACAAATAATCCATGTTCATGGATCAGTGTAAAATAAATCCCCACGTAATGAAATCACCCCACATGCCATATTTCCAATTTCAGGCAGATGGGTCTGAAGAAAGTAGGTTTGTCATGAAAAATAAACAAACCAAGCCAATCAGGAGAAAGTCATGAAGTTGCTCTTCGTGGTGTCTCGGCACACCAAGCCAAAGTGACCTTTCCTTATTTGCCCAGTACAAAATCCACCAGGCTGGGGAGGGTTGAGTGATCAAGTCTGTTTATACATTTCAAACTGATAGGTTTAAAGAAAGAGAAAGATGGAGGAACACCTTTGCTTTGGGTTAATAGCTGGGTGTCATCTTACAGATCAGAATAATTACCATAGTCAAAATAACTATTCTACCCAATGCACCATACAGGACTCCTTAGTCACAGCTAGTGAGAAGAGTCACCTGGTCCAATTTTGTAACAAGCATGGATATTTCTCAGAAAATATAGGAATGGAGTTTCCATTTTACCTATATATTGCAATTGCAGTATATAGGTACCTATCCCCCAGCACAAGCAAAAAAACATTAACTAGAGAGATTTATGCACATATATATTCATTGTAGCACTTAGTACAGTATCCCAGATATGGAAGCAACCAAAATGTCCAACAACACACACACACAGATGAAGAAGTGGTACATAGACACAATGGAATACTATGCAGCCACAAAGTAATGCCAAGCAACTTTAGCAGCTTGGATAGCATTGGACTGTATCAGATTGAGCAAAATGAGCAATAGGCAGATGGAATAGAAGATAATCTCATACATCTGATGCATATAGAAAAGCAAACAAGGAAATAATATAAATGATATTAGTAAATCACAAAGACTATAACATAGACCTGAAAATACCAGGTTAAGTGGGAGGAGTAAGGGGAATGAATAGGGAGCCATGAATTAGCATGAGAAAACAGGTGGAAGTTTTACAGCACATTATGGAGTTAAGGGAGAGAGAGTATACAAAAAACATAACTGCCAATCATCACATAATAAGATAAGGGTGCGAGGGATTGAGTATTAGATTGGACTAGGTATGGGGATGGTGGTAGCATCATGGATACTTGGGTCTTGCAGTTGGGCAATAATTTTGTACATCACCAGCAGATATTTGAACACTAATATAACCCAAATCATAATTATCTATGTATATTTATAATAACATTTGCAAGGTTTATAGAGCATGACTGTCCAATTTCTAGAGTTTGTCATATTACTTTAATAAATATGAATGAAGGAAGAAATAAGGAAAGAAAGAGAGAAGATGGGGCAGAAGCAGTGGCACAATCTGTAAGGCATCTGACTTGCCCACAATAGCCTAGGATGTACTGCAGTTCGATCCCTTGGGGTCCCATTTAGTCCCCCAAGCCAGGTGAGATTTCGGAGCACATAGCTAGGAGTAATCCCTGAGCATCCCCGGTATGACCCAAAAACAAGAAAGAAAAAGAAAGAAAGAAAGAAAGAAAGAAAGAAAGAAAGAAAGAAAGAAAGAAAGAAAGAAAGAAAGAAAGAAAGAAGAAAGAGAAAGAGAGAGAAAGAAAGAGAGAAAGAGGAAAGAAAGAAAGAGAAAGAAAGAAAGAAGAAAGAGAAAGAGAAAGAGAGAAATAGAAAGAGAAAGAAAGAAAAAGACAGAAAGAAAGAAGAAAGAAAGAAAGAAAGAAAGGGAAAGAAAGAAAGAAAGAAAGGGAAAGAAAGAAAGAAGAAAGAGAAAGAGAGAGAAAGAAAGAGAGAAAGAGGAAAGAAAGAAAGAGAAAGAAAGAAGAGAAGAAGAAGAAAAGAAGAAGAAAGAGAAAGAAAGAAAAAGAAGAAAGAAAGAAAAAAGAAAGAAGAAAGAAGAAAGAAAGAAAGAGAGAAGAAAGAGAAAGAAAGAGAAAGAAAGAAAGAAGAAAGAAGAAAGGAAAAGAAAGAAAGAAAGAAGAAGAAGAAAGAAAGAGAAAGAAAGAAAGAAAGAAAGAAAGAAAGAAAAAAGAAAGAAAGAAAGAAAGAAAAAGAAAGAAAAAGAAAAAGAAAGAAAGAAAGAAAGAAAGAAAGAAAGAAAGAAAGAAAGAGGGAGGGAGGAAGAAAAGAGGGAGGGAGGGAGGAAGGAAGGAAGAAAGAAAGAAGGGAAAGAAAGAAACAGAAAGAAAGAAAGAAAGAAAGAAGGAAAGAAAGAAAGAAAGAAAGAAAGAAAGAAAGGGAAAGAAAGAAAGAAAGAAAGAAAGAAAGAAGGAAAGAAAGAAGATAAGAAAGAAAGAAAGAAAGAAAGAAAGAAAAAGAAAGAAGAAAGAAAAGAAAGAAAGAAAGAAAGGAAGGAAGGAAGGAAGGAAGGAAGGAAGGAAGGAAGGAAGGAAGGAAGGAGGGAGGGAGGGAAGGAAGGAGGGAGGGAGGGAAGGAGGGAGGGAGGGAAGGAAGGAGGAAGGGAGGGAAGGAGGAAGGGAGGGAAGGAAGGAGGAAGGGAGGGAAGGAGGAAGGGAGGGAAGGAAGGAAGGAGGGAGGGAGGGAGGGAAGGAGGGAAGGAAAGAAGGAGGAAGGGAGGGAAGGAGAGAGGGAAGGAAGGGAGGGAAGGAAAGAAAGAAGAAAGAAGAAAAAGAAAGAAAAGAAAGAGAAAGAAAAGAGAGACAGAGGAAGGAAGGAAGGAAGGTTAAAATAAGGAAAGGAGGGAGTAAGAGAAGAGAAGTGTGGGTGCTCTTCCTGCACGGACACCAGTTAAGATGGGGTTATTCTTTCTTGGAGGGAAATCTCGCATACACAAAGTCAAAGACAGACAAGACAGATAACAGTGGGGAAAGGATTCCAACCAAGACCGAATCCAATCCCTTTTATTGAAACTCAAGGCCTGGCTTATATACATTTTTGTGTGGGCACAGTTCTGCTCGTAATATGTCAATGGGAAATGTACGTAGAACAGACCATAATGTCCAGATAGCAGGACCCATCAGCAATTAGGATGGAATGTACAGCTAACGGGACCTGTCTCCATCAGTCGGGGACGTACTGATAATGGAACCCATCTCAGGCAGGTTGGAATGTATAGATGACAGAACTCATAATTTAGACTCAGTTTCCCAGGTCCAAAATTCTGTGCTTTCTTTGTTTCTGTACAAATCTTCAATGTTTACTTATTCCTTAAGGCTGCCTGCTTTTAGCATAGCTCTTTGCTTGTTGCCTTTCTTTGCCTTACAAGCCTTAAATCTTAAAAGTTTACATTTATTCTCAAAGCTGCCTGCTTTTAACAAAATTCTGTGCCTGTCACAAGGCCCTGCATTTCACCCCTGCATTTTCTGCCTGTTCTTAAGGGGCTCCCTACAGAGAAGGAAGGAGGAAATGAAGGAAAGATTAAAGGAAGGAAGAATGGAGGGAGGAACAGCGGAAAGTATGGAAAGAAGGAGGAGAAGTAGGACGGAAGAAAGAAAGAATTAGATGATAAATGAAGCAGGAGAGATAGTACAATGGCTAGGGAGGGTGCTAGACTTGCATGTGTCCTACCGTGCTTCATTCCCTGATCCCTGATATCACCCTAGGAGTGATCTTTGGGCCCAGAACGAGGAATAAGCCCTGAGCAGTTGAGTCTGATCTAAAACAACAACAAAAGAAATTGGTGGTGGGAATGTTGCACTGGTGATGGGGGTGTTCTTTACATGACCGAAACCTAATCACAATCATGTTTGTAATCAGGGTATTTAAATAAAGATATTATTAAAAAAAGAAATAGCGAAAAAAAGAACAAAGAAAACAATATATTACTTTCATTCTAAAAATTACATTTGACCTTGAATGCACAAGTCAGGATAACTATGTGACTTGTTTTGGCCTATGTATTAAGAGCAAAAGTGAAGCACTTTAATCTAAGGAAGAATAGAAATTTTGAGTGTTTGTACCTATTTATTTTTCCTTTACCATGTGCGTGAAAACTTTCCAATTGTTGTTCATTCAACTGCTTAAGGTCATTTTTTGGTGGGGAAAGAATAAGACAGAGTCTTGATCGAGTCCTAGAGATTATGTCTTATTTGTAAAGAACTTTCTTACTGTAACTATAATTGCACGGGCTTCAGCATCATTTGTTCTTCCAGCATACTCTTGCTCATGCTTACTAACTTCCTGAAGTTCTATGATGCTGTAATATTTGGAGCTTTTCATTCAGAGTCTAAGATACTGTCAATGAAATCATAGCTTACTCAAGTTATCACTCCTACCAACCTGGTGAAACCTTGTCAGACAACTTTTAAATTATTTTCTATGTCCTTGAAAATATCTTAGTCTGTTATCAAAATACTTGTATATCTTTGCTTACCTGACAGTACTCAACAAAAGACTCAAAATACATACTTAAATGATTTTTCCAAAACCATCTTATGACTGATATGATAGAAATCATGCATTTCTGTCTTTCATCTGTGTCTGAGCTTTGAATTCAACAGACTATACTCACTATCTAGATGAAACTGTTAGTTTGTATAAATTCAATGTGATAAAGGAAAAAAAAGTTAAGCATCAGAAAAAGTATAGTGGGAAAGAGGAAGGAAACATTAACTTACATGTCAAAAATCTCCTCTTGGGTCATGGAGATAGTATAGCTATTATTGTGCTTTCCTTGTACCTGGTGGACCTGGGTTTGAACTACATATGGTTCCCTGAAAAGAATTCCCTGTGGGGCCAGCGAGGTGGTGCTAGAGGTAAGTCTGCCTTGCAAGCTCTAGCCAAGGAAGGACCGCGGGACATCCCATATGGTCCCCCCAAGTCAAGGGCAATTTCTGAGTGCTTAGCCAGGAGTAACCCCTGAGCATCAAACGGGTCTGACCTGATAAAAAAAAAAAAGAAAAAGAAAAAAAAAAGAAAAGAATTCTCTGAGAACAAAGCCAGAAGTAAGCCCTGAACACTGCTGAGTTGGCTCAAAAGCAAAACAATAAAACAATATTAACATATCTACTAGTACAGAGGCCAGAGATAATTCCACAGAATAGTGATCATATTTTGTAAGTGGGCATTCCAAGTCCGATGCCTGGTTTGACCTGACCTCCATGAGCACTGCCTGAGAGAGAATTAAATTGGAAAGTGTCCCCTGAGTACCCCTGTGTATGGATCCAAAACAAAGAGATCAATATAAAAAACATGGTTATATGTTATAACAATGAATTAAAAAGGTATATTTATCAGAGCTTGTTTAAAGATGGTTATAATATCTAGCTCTCAGAAAATTCATAGAATATTCATGAAAATGAGATGTCCATAATAATATATAAAAACAGTTCAGAGGTGTTAAGTAATAGTAAGCAATGTGACAGGGAACTTAATTATGTATCCAGTAAAGACACAGGACCAAAGAGTAGGTCACATATGTGTCATAGCCAGAGAGAGAGTAAAGGGGTTAGGAACTTGCCTTGCATGCAGCCGAACATGTTTCAATACCCAAAAGCTTATATGGTAGATCTTCTGAGCACAGAGGTAGGAGTACGACCTTAACAGCAATGGAATGGTGTGGTCCAAAAACAAAAGAAAGGAAAATAGAATTTCTCTGAACTGTCTGACAGACGACTCTTTTAATGTATGTCACAAAAATATATTTCATGTAATGCATTCTTTTTTAAAGACTCACAGTGTATAGCGAATATATCAAGCATTCTGTGAAGGAAGGCCTACATGAAAAGAAATCTATTCCATAGTGCAACTGCTGCATTTCCTAACGTGCTTTGAGAAAGGAATACTACTTTGAAGGTAGGAGAACAACACTGTATTTTTATAGATCTTTTAAGAAATTTTTAGTTTTCACCTGTCTTTAACTACCAACTAACTTTATGCTACCTGTGTTAGTAATGAAAATGTATCATTTTATATTTGGGGATCAGATAATTCTATGCATGCAACATATATGTATATATGATGTAATAATATATATGATGTAATAAAGCCAGAACTGAAAACAGACATTTATTTTTATCTTTGTTCTATTTTTATATATAATTATTCAAATTCTCTTTATTATATCCTATGTCTAGCCTATGTCCAGCATTTTCCCCAATTTGCTTATTCCAAACTCAGTTTTAAAACCGAAACCAGTGTTTCCAATAGAATCTTGCTTATTTTCTCCCTTTCTGTACTTCCTTCTATCTTTAGCTAACTCTTTTGATTCCTTTCAGCATTTTTTTCAATTTCTTTTATCATATAGCATTCATATATTTTAAAGCACATTTTATTTTTATTCTTCTGATATATCATTGCTGTTGTAACCAGAATATAATGATTATGTTGTTGTCTAATATTTGTAGGAGCTCGAGCAAAGATCAAAATAGTTACCTAAACAGGTAAAATTAGTAAACTAAAGAAATAAACTATTATTTATATTCCAGAATCCTATGTTGAAAGGCATACACTTATAAGAACCTGAAAATACTCTGGAGGTCAGAGAAAGAGCACAGTGGTAGGGCATTTCCCTTGCACGTAGCTCATCCAGGACTGAAGGTAATTCAAATCCTAGCATCCCATATGGTCCCCCATGCCAGAAGCGATTTCTGAGTGCAGAGCCAGGTATATCTCCTGAGTGCAGCCGGATGTGACCTAAAAATACAAAAAACAAACAAACAAAAAACCTTTGGCTCTAATTTTATACTAGAGAATAGGATCCAAGGAGAGCTGGCTTTTGAAAGCACTGGCTTCCGGTCAAGATAAATGTGACCTTCTTAACTCTATATAGACTCTTTACCCTGTGTGGAGTGTTCTCTGAGGAAGGATGTCCAGTCTGGTGTGCTGGAAAGACTAAGGTTTGCAGGGAGCACTTTTCCTTTAATCTGCAGCTTTGTGATCAGTAATCCACTCCTGCTACTCAAGAGCTCTCCATTCTCAGTGCTGCAAATGAAGAATCCAATTCCAATATGAATGTTTTTTCCTCTCGAGGCAATGTATTTTTCCACATTAATGTTTCAAAGAGTTGCTTTTTATTTGTGCCAGTTAGGCAAAGTACAGCTCACATTGCCTTTATTCACCCCTTTTAAAGGGTTGTCAAATAGTCAAACTTGTATCCTTCAGACCTATACAGAGCTTAAAATATTGCTCTCAAACCCTCTATATAAAAAGTTTACTGACTCCTATAATAGGGTATTACCAGTACAGATAATAGTTTGTAATTCTCATCAGTTTGACTTAAGTTCAATTAAATGGAAACCAATAAATTTGTCTCGATCCCTATTGCAAGCACATTTTCTACTAGTATTAAATTTTCCAGAGCTCCAAATTTTAACTACCATTTTAGAATAGCCATAAGAAAAGTGCTAAAGAAAACATGTTAAGTATTCTAAAGTTTGACTTAAAAAAATAAATTTCCAAGTAGTTTTCAGCACGATTACCATTTATTGTCAAACAGGATTATCTAGACAAAGAGTGAGTAAATAAGATTACCCTACCACACACTAAGCCAAGAAAAGATGCAACTGCTTCTTCTACACTAAGCTTTGTGCAGTCACTCTTGTTTTCCATGAGAGATAAAGAAAGGTTGAAGACCGACACACATACACACCTACACACACAAACTCACTTCCCTACCCAACTGGACCAATTGGGACAGTGCTCCAATATGCATGGGAGCAGAAGGTGTGGAAAAGGTTTTGTATTTTTACATTGAAGTGACCATAATCTGAGTGAATGGAAATGGTCACATGTTAATGAACTTTCTTAAATTTGTTGCCAAGAAACAAAATGAGAGATTGAAAGAGCATGGTAAAAAGCAGTGCTTGGAACAACAACAAAGACATTTCGTGTTTGGATTTCTTAGACTATCCCCGCCATTGGCAACCATGGTTCTAATTTCAACTGGAGGGCCTTCTTGGGATAAAACATTCTGTATTGAAGGATCAAGATTTGAATACTTCTATGTTCCAAACTGAAGCCTTCTGCTGTCAATGTCTCTATTGGATTTATTTCTATCTTTGAATATGATGAACCGCACATTCTCAAGACAGTTATTTTCCAGTAAGGTCGTGCTACAACAGCCACATGGTTTGAGTATCAGAAAGACCCAGGTGCCATTGATTTAATGTCTCTAAGTTAGGAGACATAGCCATTATATTATATCAGACTGAAATTTTTGTGGTAAAAGTTAGTACTAGACACCTGGCAGGGGAGATACCATGATCACGAAGGTGGTTTCCCCAGGGTGAGGCTCATCCATTGCACTCTGGCTGTGCTGACCCCTGCGATTTCCCCAAATGTGGGAAACTCGACTGTATAATTTGTGGTAGTGGGGGACTGCGTTTGCACTCTCCCCTGAAAAAGAAAAAAAAGTTAGTACTAGATGAAAAGTGCTTAACATATGCCAATCACAGTGATGCCTAGCTTCCTTTTGACCCTTCCTTTTGTAATTAGAAATATTTCTTTATTTCAGAGTTCCTCACATAGTCCTTTAAAAAATACCTTTTCACCCTTAATTTTGTATTTTGGTGTCTCAGTTGTATACAATCTAGATCCATAAAATCAGAAGTTGATTTTACTTAAGCTGTTTTTCTTTGGTCAAATCTTGGTAACTCAGGAAAAATGGAAATAGCTGTAATAAGAACAAACCCAGCTAATAGGCAAATTACACAGAAACTCACTGTTCATTAAACTACTTATTTCTATTGCTAATTGAACTCTCAAGTACTGATGGCATTTAAAATATTCTAAGTGCAATTTAAAATTACAGAACAGCAGGTTGTAATTGAAGTCCCATCAGATAACAAACAAATGTCAAAACTCAAAAAAAAGTATAAAAAGAAAACCCAAAGCCCATCTGGGCCAAGAATGTGAGATCTTTCTTTATGACTTCCTACAAGTACAGAGCAAAGCTAGTTCTAGACATAGTTATTAGCTGTGTGTTTCACTTGTGAAAAATGTGAATTTAGAAATGTGTCTTTCCATTCTGGTGCCACATTTTTATTATCACCAAAATGAGAAGGCTGGCTTAGAAGGTCTATAAGGGTCCCCTCCCTCCATTCTCATTCTCTAATTACAATGTTATCTATCAATTTTTTGATTCTGTGAATAAGCAATTAAATATTTCTTGAATTCATCGTATAATGGAAATTAATTTGGACATTTCCATTTTCACTTCCTTCTCACTACATAATAGTACAAGTGAAGCAGAATAACTTGGTCAATTTAATAGAAAAGGTAGCAGCTACCTATGTACCCCAAGAGAAAATAAAGTTGACTGTGGCTTCTTTGGTAGCAGTTTTAATTAATAAAATTAATAAAATTAATAAAAATTAATCACACTGCTCAATAATAAGCAGTTGCTTCAGTTTATACTAAACATCTTCAATGAAAGTCTCATGGAGCCGGAGAGATATCATGGAGGTAAGGAGTTTGCCTTGCATGCATTAGATCAGTGGTTTGAATCCCAGCATCCCATATGGTCCCCTGAACCTGTCAGGAGTGATTTCTGAGCACAGAGCCAGGAATAACCCCTGAGCGCTGCCGGGTGTGACCCAAAAACTAAAAAAAAAAAAAATGAAAAGAAAAAGAAAGTCTCAAATGCACTTTTAGCTTCCTTATCATAAAATAATGCATATTGCCACTTTAATTTTTAATATTTTGTGAGTTCTGAGTCAAGTGTAAAGTCCTTAAATCATACTGTTAGATTCCATTATAAGGTTTTGGAAGCTAAATTAAATTACAATTTTATTTTCTGAGAGGAATGAAAGAACTTAGGAAATGTTTATAATTTCAAATAGTCCTTTAAATGATGATACATGGACAGATATATGATAGATCAAGTATAGTAAAATGTAAATATTAACACCTAGGTAACAGCATGTAGATATTAATTCAATTTTGTGTTCTATATATGTCTAAATATGTATGATTAAATGTATTGAAAAAGTATCCTTTTTTGGTTTTGGGGTCACACTCCGCAGGACTCAGGGGTTACTCCTGGCTTCATGCTCAGAAATCGCTCCTAGCAGGCTCGGGGGACCATATGGGATGCTGGGATTTGAACCAATGATCTTCTGCATGAAAGGCAAATGCCTTACCCCTATGCTATATCTCCGGCTCGGAAAAGTATCTTGACTAAAAACATAGCTATTTCTCAATAGCATGTGTATGTGTGTGTATATGGTCATACAATGAGTCATATTCTCGAAAAAAATAAAATCAAGCAAAAATGACAAATTCTATATTACCTTGAAATTAGATAAAATATTAATCACTGGTGGAGCATTTAAATATTACTTTAGGTGGTTTATAAAATTGATGCATAAAGGTAAATTTTTGGAACATAATTTGGCACCCTAAAGGAAATTGAACTAAAACAGTGAGCTATCTGAGATTCATTTTTCCCTCCTCAAGATAAGAGAAATATCCAAATAAACTAAAAAGCATCCAAAAATGAATCATTTTATAGCCAACTATTTTAGGCAAACTGTTCAAATTCAATGGAAAAAGAAATAAAGAAGCTCTTCTCAAAGTAATCTAGCAAATACTTCATGAGTTTGGTGAGTCCTGATCTAAAATTCAAGAACAAAGATAATGTCAGAGATAAGTTACAGAGCCTCTTTTTAAAGTAACAGTGTAAGATGATGAAAAGTAGTAGTTGAGGGAGATGCAACTCACAAAGTGCTGAGACTAAAACAGGCAGCCAAATGAAAAGGGAGAGAGAATGACCTCTCTTCTGTGGGGGACTAAAAGATACACAACAAGGTAGCAATAAATGTCTAAAGGCATGATCCACATAGTTGTGTTTACAGGGGTTGAGAGGGTGAGGTATTGGAATCCTTAGGAGTGGGAGGTTGTTCTGACCATGTAGGCTGATGAGGATCAAATTCTGCCTACTGGGTATGTTCAGGACTGAGGATGTTCACCCCAGCTGATGACCAGGAAAGAATGAAACCCAGTCTGATGAACAGAGGCACTTTATTCCATTTCAACAATGTTTATATAGAGCACGGAGATACCTGCAGAGTGACAGGACATAGCAGAAGCATAGCCAGCAGCAGTGGAGGAAGCAGGGAGAACATAAGCATCGACACTGAGATTGACAAATGCCTTTGGGGCAACATTGTTGAGAGGAAATCTCTTCTTTAACCAGTGCTCTCTCTGAGCAAGGATAGATGATCTAGATTCAAACTTAATTAGCAACCACTGATCATGGGGCGATGGTACCCCTCTTTGCTGTCCTTTCCCACCTCTGGAGTGGTGTCTGAAGATTTCACCTTAAGAAGAATACTCAAAAACACTTGTTTTATAGGGTACCCTGGAACAGTTGCTCTACAGACTTCTATCTGCCAGTAGTTCAGGAATACCATCATGGGGCAGGGGTTCCAATATGAAGCTAGGGATGTAGTGTTGGAATGATATATGAAATCTGTAGTAGTAATAGTATTGTAAACCACAGAATCTCAATCAATTCAAATGTGTTATCCTTTTTCTAAATGATGGTAGTCAGAATGAGTAAGCTTGCTTAAATTCTGGGTGATTCCAGAACTAGACCTTGTGCTGCTCAGAAAGCCATGCAATGCTAGGGCTGATACCTGAGTCTAATGACTGTACTTTCTCTTGACTGCAAGCCTATTACAATCTAATGAAAAATGATACCCAGATGAGCGTCAGAAAATGCAAACATTTGAGGAAGGAGGATGCCTAGAATATTGGAAGAAGAGAAGGAAGATTGACATGGCTAAGAGCTGCCTGTGTTAGGTATTCTTATGATGACTTTGGTTCTGATGAGAAAGTCAAGCTCAGGAGAAATAAATAAATGGTGGTTTGAAATGCAGTGACCATAGTCAGAATGGAGAAAAAAATGACAAGTGTGAAAAATCCTGAAAGCTTCTATTTATTCTTCTAGTACTGAAAAGAAAATAGTTATGAATGGTTCAAATGGTCATGTGTCATAGCCAACCCCAAAGATTTGAATATTCAAGTTCAGGCTTGCTATAGTCAGAGAGCATAGAACTCTATTTATGGAAAGTATGAAAGTTTCTATATCTCTTTCCTCTGGAAGATTCTTTCACTGACCTGATCTCAATCTGGATATTAAGTTCCACAGCAAAAGGAACTAGAGATTCATGATAACGTTCTCCCACCCACGGTCTCAGCGGGCAGTTCACCAGCAGGTGAGGGAGAGGTTCCGAACAGCGGAAATTTTCAGACCCACACAAATGAAGAGATAAGTCATTTCCTGGGTAATGAGAAGTCATCTTGCAGATCCAATTTAGAGAAAAACACAGCCTTCCTTGGAATCAATTGAGAACAAGTTGTTATTTAAAAAATAATGCATCTGAACTTTAAACAAGTCCAGATGCAAACGAAAGGCAAGACTCCTCTGAGACTCTTCATTAAGGTGCTACTGCAAGTAAGAGACCATTCCAGGGACACCAACATAGCCGTGGAGTTGGGGCTCCTCCGGAAAGCTGTCAAGCAGAGCTTGGATGCAGAATCTCAGGAAATGTAAAGGAGTCAAGTGGGGATGGGGGGCACCTTTCAGCTTCCTCAGGGTTTTTAACGTGCTTGTTGAAAAAGAGGTTTCATGTAAAATCCTAACAGTGCTTTCTGCTCAATCATTTTAGTGTTTCCATAAATTCCAAGTTAAAGAGCATTGTTCAGATTTCTTTTGACAGAGAGCTCTGGGCTAGGCAGATGCTAAATGGCAATTATCAGCCAGGTTTGGAGGTGGTGTTGGTTCATCAAGGTTAGTTAGGTAAGCAGGGCCTCAGGGTGCTGCAGAAGGCTCACAAGGTAGCAGGGTCATTGGTCCAGGGCCCACATCCACGTGCTTGAAAATGAGAAAGTTACTGTAAATGACCTTTCTCATCCATAACAAGCCAAACAAGCAATCTTTCTAAATACCGATTTGAATTATACTCTATTTATTAATGTTGGTTGCCTTAGAATATCTTAGCACATATGTTCTCCAAAGGATTAAAGGCAGCATTTATTTAACCCAATATTTCTTTGTTTTTCCCTCTCTCAATATCATGGAGGTACCTTGACTTACAATTCACAATATGGTTACTGAAGCTTTTTACGCATACATAGTTCCAATACCACATTCCACCACTAATATTCCAAAGATCCCTCAAAGACTAGGAGAATCTGTTGATTTTAATTTCTACCTGAATATTGCTTACATTATCATTGTGCTCTAGGGTGACAGTGAAATGTATACTATATTTGATAGGGATAATGAAGGGGAAAATGAAGGTACATCCCTGATTTTTTTTTTAATAAAAGAACTCACATTGCTTATACTTGCAGGTGTGTTGAAGACTTTCTGGGAAGTAGATAAGGCAGGTGGGATAATGGACTGATCCAAGGATAGAAACAGCCAAATATTAAGTCTTTGGTTCCTGAGTTAAAAATGTGTTTTATCTGCCTTTCAGATACAGTATTGGCTCAACTAATCAGTGCAGCCGGCGTGTGCATCCTGAACCCCTGAATTCATGTTATGGGGATAGAAATAGTTTAGTTATTGAGTCCAAGGGACCTCTTCAAGTCTGAAGATGTGGTTTTTGAGCAGGTGCAGACAAAATATTGAAGTGGTAAAATTGTTCTCTTCAAACAAAAACAGAGAATCTTTTAAAATAACTGTGATGGCACTAAAACAGACACACAGACTGGGATCATCAAATCTCTTTCCAACTGGCAAGTATTTTCTCTTGCACAAATATAAGCCTTGCGTGGCACAAGTATATAGGTTAGCATAATAAAAAGAGCATATGATTTTCAATTCGCATCAGCCTTTTCCTGGTTGGCAATCTGTGAGACTGAGATGTAATTTTTTTCTGAAAAAAAAAAAAAAGAGATTTTATTATAGGGTTAAGTGAAATAGATTGCATGAAGGCACTAGCATCCAACATTGCTGCTATTAAGTAGATATTAAATTAATAATTTTGGCTACTACCAAGTAAGAATGGTAGACCAAAGACTCCTTACATCTGTCTATTTGATACATATATGGGGGGAGTCTGCCTGCTCATTCATGTGCGTATCTGTGTGTGAAAACATACAATGTTCACTTGAAAATAAAGAGAATTTGAAGCGAGTCCTTCGGAAGATTTTAACCCTCTGAGATAAAAATCAAAAGGATTGCAGCAGAGAACACTGAAAGTGGGCGAGCCAGCAATTAATACCTTCCACCTGAGAGTTAAAATGGGTGCTCTGGCGACCCCCTTTCAAGAGCCATATCAGAAGTGAAATCCTGCTTGGTTTCCTGAAATCCCTTTCTTTCCACTGCCTTGGGTAATTACAGTGAATGGAAGCTGCCGCTAAGGCCTCGGCATTTCTTATTTTATACTGCCCCCTGCTGTCCAAAATGACTAACACACTTCGTGGACTTCACTTTTTTTTCTTTCTTTTTTTTTTTTTTTAATTATTTATTCCTTCCCTTCAGGAAATAACAATGGGGATTTTTCAAAAGTTAGCAAGCACGTACACCTTGACACTCTACTCTCAAATATTCGGTCAAACCTACATATTTATCCTAAGCAGGAGCTATATGTGTTGACAATGTCAGAGATGGAGAATACAAAACTGAAATGACAAAAGGAGAAATCCTAGGAAGGTAGCAATCTAAAATTCTTGCTAAATTGTGCCAGAACTTTTTAGCATGATGTAAAAATGAGGGTGTATCATTTAACATGAAAAGAATAAAAATTACAGGGGAAGGATTGTAGAATATCTTCCACAGTTAACTCACTTCCCTGTTTGGAGCTCGGAATCAACTTCCAGCCTCAAAATCCATGGGAGTTGTCACATTTTGAGTGTGGGGGTGGGGGTTAGGAGGACCTGCAAGCCAGCATCTACCAGAAGAGCCAGGTCCCCTAGAAAAATAAAGGGAATAAAGAAAGGACTGTATATATTTTAATACAGCAAGGTAGTTTTTATGGAATAAATTTACTTAGAAAGATGTGTAGGGAGGACAGTGGGCATAGGACATGTTCAAGAGAGATCAAGATCTTTCCCAGAAGGAAATGGAAAAATCCAATAAGGCACAGAAATGGGCAATGGGCAATGAGATGTGTTCCAGAGAAAACACAGCCTTTAAGAGCCAGTGGAGAAATGTGAGGAACGTTTCCTTCATGTTTGAAAATTGTGTTCATGATGGTAACATGAAGCAATATTATAATGTGAGAGCCCATTTTAAGCAACCAAGTTCTAGAGCATATTGAGAGAGAGAGAAGAGAGTTTGGAGGGAGTAAGGAGAAAGAGGAAAGATAAAGAAGAGAGAGAAATATAAAGAAGAGAGAGAAAAGAGAGAGTAAACAGAGGTTAAGACTCTGGTCTTACACATGAAACAATATTATGATGTGAGACAACCTTATAAGCAACTAAGTTCTAGAGCATATTGGAGGGAGGAAAGAGAAGAGAGAGAACAAGAGAACATAGAGGTTAAGACTCTAGCCTTGCACATAGTTGACCACAGTTCAATCCTTGGCACTAGATATAGAACCCCAAGTACTTCCAGGGCACAGACCTAGAAGTAGCCATTGAGCAACACAGGGCGTCACTTTAATGTCCCTCCCAAAAACCCTCAAAGAATTTAAATTACACATAGTGACAGTTAACAAGCAAAGTGACAGTACACCACAGTGAGAGAGCCCCATGTTTTTTTTAACAGAAACTAAAATTAGCTACTATATAGAAAGACATTCCTTTGAAAAGATTCTTTGAAATACTTCCTTTAACAGCCTCTTAATTATGTCCTCAGCGTTAATCGCTTCCTTTGAAATTCTTCTCACTTTTCACTCGCTTTAATGTTTTACTGTGTACAAGGGTTCTTGAACAAATGGATTCAAATTATGTTTAGATAAAATGTATGTACAATTATTAATCATAACCATTGTTATTCTCCAGAAGGAAGAGTTTTGTCTTGCTAAACTCTCTTTAAACGGGTTTATCGGAACAATCATTAAAGCAAGAATTCAATTCCAGGTCAATTCTCACTAATCAAGTACTAGGGAAGCAGCATCTATAAATAGCCTTTCACATTCTCCTCTTCACCTTTCTCCCTGTTTATTAAAGTAAAATGTTTTATTCGTTTCCATTGGTTTCTTTAAATCTGCATTCTGCTCAGACTCCTAATAAAAATATGCCCAGAGGTTTAGCAGAGGCTTTGCTAGACAGTCTGCATACAGAAATGACACACAGACCCTGTTCCTAAGAAACTAAAATGTTGCTGGGTAGTAAACTGTGTTTACTCTTCCCCCTCCAAGCAGAAGCAAAGCAGTACAGTATATTCAATGACAATGACAGTGTATAGATAAAAGTACGTAGTCTAGAGTAAAGGGTTTGTACCTCTGTGAGAGGGAGATTTCGCAGCTAACTTGGACTGGAGTGGTGTTCTCTGCCATGGTTTGGAAGCAGATGTTGACAAAACATAGCCAAGACACACACCAAAAAAAAGCCTCCTTTTGCTGGGAAAATCAAATATGCAACACACAAACTCAAATGCGCAACACATATTGCTAGAACAATCAACAAAATAATCTAAATTGAAATTTATTCCGAATGAAATTAGTGGTCTGTCCAATCAATTCTGTGGCCCTAATGCTTCCTCTGGCTCAGTGCCAGCTTTTTTTTCATAAAGCTTTAATTGAAAGATTGCCATAATTATTTGTGAATGTATGGTCTTATATGTGTTACTTCATTCCTCAAGCAAAGTTGATGAATTGTAATAGATTTTAACTCAAAAAATCCTCCTTGGACTTTTAGAGAGAGAGAGAAAGCATGCTTTCATTAATTTGAGAAAGATTTTTAAAATATTAATTTAGAGTGCTCAAAGAGATAAACCAGTTCTATCCATTAAAATATTGGTCCCAATAGAAAGGAGCAGAAATAAATTGTTCTTGCCTTACTTGCCATCAAGATGGTTAGGATACCACATATGCTTCCCCAAACACCACCTGGAGTGATCCCTGATCACAGAGCCAAGTGTAAGCCCTGAGCACTGCCAGGTATGTTCTAAATCATTCGTCCTGCCAAGAACAGATGGACATCTTTAAAAAAAAGAAGCATTTGATGATATAAAATAGAAAAATGGGCAAAAAATAAGATAGAACTCTGTCTCTCTCTCACACAGCACAATTAAACCCAAATGAGCACTAAATGACAAACATTTTCAACCAATTAGTAGTCCTAACAATGTAAAATGAAATGCCCTAGTAAAGCTGTCATAAGGACAAACAAAAGTTTGAACTACTGATTGAATATAAAGAGGTATAGAAACGAAATGAAATATGATTCATTGGTGACAGCTACTTTGTAGAAAGACATACACTTTGTTATGAAAAGTTGAAATTGAGCATGCTTTACAATTCATTCATTCATTCATTCATTCAGATTCTAGATGCATGCCTAAGAAAAACCCACAAATATACTCCAGGAAGCACACATATTATTTTTATGAAGATTCTTTCTGGATGTAAAATACTGGAAACAAATGCAAATTTTGCTTAACAATAATTCAGATGGGTCTTCATTAGAAAACAATGAATTTTCCATGATTTGCAGCCATTAAGTTTTGATTTTTAAATTTATGGAAGCCAGTGTAATTTAGAAAGTCCTTTATAGTTGGGTTATAGACATACAATAAGTCAGGGCCAATCCCATTCCAGTTCCACCTCCCTCCACTAATATTCCCCAAGCACATCCCATAATACCCCCTTACCCTACAGCCTGCCAGTTATATATAACAGGACAATTTTAAGTTTAGACTGTTAAAGTTTGGGTCTCTTGATTCCATTGTTGTTGACTTTGACTTGGATAGTGGTCTCAGGTGCATTGGTAGTGTTAAAAAAATGACAGAACATTCATTATTTTTTTTGTTTCTAAAATGCAGTGGGTTAAATGAGGGAGCTCTAAGGATAAGACCTGCAATCATAAGGTATATAAAAGAATATGTATGTAAGACGCTCCATGACATTAGGACTAAAGTCATCTTCAAGGAGGAAACACCATTGTCCAATCAAGTGGAAGCAGAGATAAACCAATGGGACTACATTAAACTGAGAAGCTTCTGCACCTCAAGCAAAAATGTGATTAAGACATAAAGGCCATTCACAGAATTGGAGAAACTATTCACCCAATACCCATCAGATAAGGGACTAATATATAAAATATACAAGGTACTGACAGAACTTAACAAGAAAAAAACCAACTAACTCTATCAAAAAATGGGGAGAAGAAATGAACAGACACTTCCTCAAAAAGAAATACAGATGGCTAAAAGGCACATGAATAAAATGTTCCACAACAATAATTATCAAGGAGATGCACATCATAACAACAAAAAGGTACCATCTCATGCCACAGAGACTGGCACACTTCACAAAGAATAAGAACAATCAGTGCTGGCTGGGTTGTGGGGAGAAAGGAAGTCTTATTCACTGCTGGTGGGAATACTATCTAGTACAACCTTTCTGGAAAACGTTACGGATATTCCACAAAAAACTAGAAATTGCAGTACCTATGATTCAGCAATATTACTTGTAGGGATATACCCTAGGAACACAAAAACACCATACAAAAATTCCCCTCTGTATTACTATGTTCATTGGAGCACTATTTACATTCGCCACAATCTGGAAATATCCCAGATGCCCAAAAACAGATGAGTGGCTAAAGAAACTGTGGTACATATACACAATGGAATACTATGCAGCTGTCAGGAAAAATAAAACATGAACATTTTCTATATATGGATAGGCAAGGAAACTTATGTTGAATGTAATAAGTCAGAGGGAGAGAGATAGATACAGAATAGTCTCATCTGTGGAATTTAATAAAACCAAGGTCAGTATGGTAATAATATCCAGACAAAAGCTATGAGGTCCAGAAGGTCCATTTCATGATATGAAGCTTACCACAAGAGTGGTGAGCTCAGTTCTTGAAATAATTACTCTAATAATTATCATGACAATGGTAGTTATTATAAAAAATAGAATGCCTGTCTTGAAGATAGGTAAGGGTTTGGGAAGTAGTGATGGAGGACATTGGTTTTGGGAAGGTTGCACTGATGAAAGGGGTGATACATTTTGCCATTTTGGGGGGAAGGGCACACCAGGTGACCTCAGGGGTTATTCCTGGCTATGAGCTCAGAAATCACTCCTGGCTTGGGGGCCCATATGGGACACTGGGGGATCAAATTGCGGCCTGTCCTAAGTTAGCACGTGCAAGGCAAATGCCCTACCACCTGTGACACCACTCTGGTCTCATGATGAAGGAGGTGTAATTTTTGTGACTGAAACTCAACTACAAACATATTTGTAACCATGGTGTTTAAATAAAGATATTATTAGAATAAAAAAGGACATAACTAAATATCCATTAGGTTTTTTTGCTCACATGCTGTAGGTTGACTGAGGAAGCTCTAAGAATCTCAGCCTCTTGGATTTGGTACTGGCACCAGTATACAAATTTGATTCTGATTTGCTCCATCTGCCTTTTATTCTTCTAGGACAAGTGCCTAATTCAGGGTTTTTATTCTCCTGACAAACAGATGGTAGTACAAAAGGATGGGAGCTACATAGAAACTCACTTCCAGCCTTACCACTTACATTTTTTTCATTGATTCATGGTGTGAAACAGAGTTAAATGTTGTTGATGGTTGAGTTTCAGTCATTGAGTATTCAAACACCCATCCCTTCATCAGTGCTCATTTTCTCCCAACAAGTTCCCCAGTTTCCTTCCCATTCCCTTCTCATCCCCTGGCCTATGCTGCCTCTATGACAGAAACCCCCTATTCAATTTTTTTTATCAAAAGAACTCATCAGACCAAGCCCAACATAAAATTGAGTGTGAAAAAATTAAGTCATATTGGAAAGTTGTGGTTTAAAAAAGGGCAAGTTACAGGAAACAACCGTGCAATATTCTACAGTTTAAGAGCAAGAGAAGTACCCAGGTTAAATATTGTCAAACTTTCTAAAGGGAAAATTCTATTAAGATATATTAATAAGGCTATCTCTTAAAATCATTGCTAAGAGTAGAATACCAAGTATATTAAGTTCACAAAAAAATGCTTCTGTGTATTTTTATATATAAATACATACACAGAAACATACATGGAATTGACAAAAATTAAACTTAATTTTACCAGTTATCATTAGGTAGATGGAAGAGAAAGGAAGAAGGAATATGTGATGAAGAAATTTGAATTACATATTCTATAACGTTTTATTAATTCTATATGGTCGTACCCTTGTGGGAGGGTCAGAGTTGCCAGAAATTAAACCTAGGTTATCATGTATGAAAGCATGTTACTCTAACACTGAACTGTATCCCATCCTAGGCATTACTTAGCTTATAATAAAAACATTATAAAGCAAATTGCAAAATACTAAGCTTTGTTGAAGATGGCATATGGAAAACAAAATATACATTAAGACAAAGAATGCTTAATAAAAGCTGTAAGACCTGGCTATATTATATTAGCTCTTTGAGATTGTTTTCATCTTCAAAAATAATAAAAAGCAATAAACTATCTCATAGCCTTGTTCTGTAACTTACATTATTCTATACAATAAATTTCAATGATTTAATACAAACTCATAGAATAAAGTAAATGTAAGAAGTCTTAGATATTAATCTTACTCATAATTCATACTCTTCACAGTGTATGTCATAATCTAAAAAGAAATCTAAGATATATGATAAATTTGGCAAGTGTTACATAAGATAAGAGTTGAGAATTTTAGATACACAGTTCCAACTTTGAATGGGATAGAAACACTTCTCTCCAGTGTGAACGTTTTCTGAACTGTCTTAAAAGTATTGGATTTATTGCTTTTCTTTCTCTGTTATGATAGCTCAGTCATAAGATTTCTGCATGAATCTAGAATTTTCAAGGAAGAATGCAAAAGTGAATAAGATATATTGCCTGAAATTCCTGGGAGCTAGCAGTGCTACTAAGTACATAGAAATTATTCAGCAAATATTCTTGAAATTGAAGGAATTCCCCCAACCCCCGCCAAGACTGATAAAACTAAGCGCTTGCAATGCTTCCTTAGGAAAAGGAAATCCACACGAGAACTAGTAGTACTTCTTCACATTGATATCTTAGCCCGAAGGTCAATACATGTGAGGAACGAGATTCCATAGCACCATAATCACAGCATAATGAACAACTGGTTTCAAGTGGCAACTAAGATGCCTTTTTTCACAGTCCAGCTTTTTAGGAAATTATGTGCAGGACTAAATAAGCATCACTTTCTTTTGCTGCAGTTGAAGTTCTGTATTGTGGCTTGGGAATACAGAAAGATTCCAAGACACTAGAAGGTTATCTGCGACATATGACCCTTCATGCCCATAACCAGGTCCAGAAAGCCAAAGCAGCTTGCATTCAATGCCAGATGTCAACATCTTGCAGTCTTCTCATTCTCATCCCCAGCTGCTTAAAGACTTTGGGTTTCACTTTACCGTTATCTTTTATCAGATCTGCACTTAAATCAACTTTTCAACTTGTCACATTAATCAAGTGAACTATCAGTAAACAAAGACGCAAAAACAAAAAGCTTGGTTTCATTGAAACTCAGGCTATTTTTCCAAACCATACTCCAATCCCATTCATTACTTGTATCCATCAGTCTTCTACTTTGGCACTCACTAATATTCACTGGGCACTTTTAAAGAATGGATAATGTAGTTCCTTTGTTTCTATTGGTTAATATCACCCATATGTCTTCAAGTTCAGCAGGACGAAGTATAAGATAAGGCAAATGAGGTGCCCAGGGCAGAAGAGTGAGGGGAGTGCTCCTTAAATACATTCCATAGCAAAAATTGTCTATGTTAAGAGAAGTAGCAATGAGGATTGGGTAAAACAGCTGAGTTGTTCTGTATGCTTCACTGTGGGCAGCCACCGAAGTTAGGCTTTGGGAAGCTCACTAATTTCTAGACCTAATAATGCAGGGGAAGGGCCCGGAGTGGTGGTGCAAGCAGTAAGGCATCTTCCTTGCCTGCGCTAGCCTAGGACAGAACGTGGTTTGATCCCCCCAGCATCGCATATGGACCCCAAGCCAGGAGCGATTTCTGAGCGCATAGCCAGGAGTAACCCATGAGCGTCACCAGGGTGGCCCAAAAGAACAACAACAAAACAATAAAGCAGGGTGAAAGGGACTCACATTCAATGATGGAGGTAATGTAGAGTGGTCCAGCCATTTTGGAAAATATATGGATATTTCTCAAAAATAAGCTAGAAATTGAGGTTCCCTATAATCCAGCAATACCATTCCTAGGAATATACCTTGGGAATTCCCCCCTAAAAATACTGTGCAGAAATACCCTCTTCATTCCTATGTTCATCACAGCACTATTTACAATAGTCAAAATATAGAAACAATCCAAGTGCCAGAGAACAGGTGAGTGGTTAAAGAAACTTTGGTACATTTATACAATAGAATATTATACAGCTGTTAGGATAAAAATGAAGTCATGAAATTTGCTTCTATATGTATGGTTATGAAGAATATTATGCTGAGTGAAATGATTTAGAGGAATAGACATAGAATAATATCACTCATATGTTATATGTAAGAAAAATAAAAGATAGTATAGTGATAATATCTAGAGACAAGTGAGGTCTGTTCCAGGAGGCAGTCCATGTTAGGAAGCTTTCCAAAATATTAGAACAGTGCAGTTAGGGTAGAGAAAGGTTCACTATGACAATGATAGTTGGAACTGATCACTCTGGACAATAACTGGATGTTAAAAGGGTTTCAAGTTATATAAATGGAACTGCTAGTGCAAACCACTATAAGTTATATGAATGGTACTTCTAGTGTCAAAAAGGATGAAAAAAAGAAGCCAGAATGAGAAATTTAATGTATGTCTCAGGGCAGGCAGGGGAGGGTAAGAGGGAAACTGAGGACATTGGTAGCTGGAGTGTACATTAACCGAAGCTCAATCATAAACAATTTTTTAAGTATGGTTGTTAAAAAAAACAATTAAGGACTCAGCTTCAGAGAGATCCCCTGCTCAAGGACACCACCTGGTCCCTTACGGCTGCAAACCTTTTCTCAGACTTAATAAAACACCAGTGTGGGACAAAACTGTACCCTGGCTCTCATCCCCCACAAGACTATCTCAAAAGACTTAATGAGGATATCTATATTTTTTGCATGTTTAATTTCTTAATAGTATGCCTCAGTGTATTTATTTCCAAATGTAAAGGTAATTTTCTCCATCCCCCTTTTTTAAAATTATAATTTTTATTTTTGCTTGTTTTGGTTCTGCTTAGTACCAAATTCTAGAATAGACTTGCTTGGGTTAAAAGCTCAGGTCAAAACCTGTGCACAGGGATTGTACAGCTTGTCACTTTTACCCCAAGTGCACCAACAATATAATATAGCATCGTTCCTTTTTGCATAGGTATACTAAAATAGGAACTTTTATGTATAGAAACAAGTTCTTATCTACTAGGGATAAGATACTAATATAGGGGTAGGGATAAGATACTAATATAGGGGCACCTTCCACCCTGAACATATGTAATGGGGACACGACTTAGGCCTCATGCGATCGAAAAATTGTCCACCCAACCACGAACCCTAGATCCCAACCTTAGAACTGGCACAGTTCCCTGCAGCAGCACCAGGAATTTAACTCGCCCTAGGAGAGTCACTTTTACTGCTCTGGTACCAACTTGGCCAGGGTTCGTTCATATGAAACCCTGTCTAAAAGGAAACAGCAACAACGTGATCTAAGGACAGGTTGCCCAACCTCATCACCTAATGGTGAGATATCAGAAGACAGTCTGTCCTTTGATCTGTGAAAAAAAAACAAGAACACTAAATACAGAAGACTGACTAATACAACCGTGACTGAGCAGAACTTCTGGAACCATAAAGAAAGAATCTATCCTAGACTACTGAACAGAACATTTCTTGGTACCATAAAGAAAGAATTTAGGGTTCTACAATGAACAGGTTCAGAGCCTATAGTCGGGCTCATGGCAGTCTGCTTCAACGTTGGAGATATCCTGTATCTCTTAGGCCAAGGAAATTTCCTTTCTAATTTCCCCAGTACTTGATGTGCCTATGAAAAAGAAGAACAAAAACAAAAACAAACAAATCCTCGCCACAACAGTTCCACTCTTTTTTAAATTCATATTTATAACTTCTGTACAGGGGCTCCAGCCCACTTTCTTTTATTTTTTTTTAATCCAGAACCATAGAACATGAATAATCTTGTTCTGTCTCATATTTTCATGTCTTCCTACAAACCGAGAAAAAAAGTGGATGGTACCAGGGGCAAAACAGTCTCCTGAGCATTGAGTGGAAATAAAAAATTATCAGTCTAAATACCCAACTCAAAGCTAATGACAATAGAATCAAGAGACCCAAACCACAACAAGCTATACACAAAAAGGACCTGTTACACTAGCTGGCCAGGGGATTAAGGGTGGAGTTATTGGATGCATATTGGTAACTGTGGAAAAGGGAGGCCATCATTGGTGGTGGGAATTGCCCTAATTCACTCTCACTATGTACCTTAAATATAGCTGTGAAAGACATCTAGTTCACAATAGTCTCAATAAAAATAAGAAAAACAATTATGGTTGAATTGTAATTAATTTTTTTAAAGATTGGTGGAATATCTGGTGGTGCTCACAGTTGGGTTCTGAAATTACAAGGTGCCAGGAATCAAATCCAATTCTTGAATGGAAGGTAAGAAATTTCCCCACTGCATTATTTCTCATGCCTGTTAATCAATCTCTTAACCCACAATATTTAACAGTTTGCTATCTTTTCCTCACCAAATCTAATGATGAAACTTAAACACCTCTTCCAACTGCATAAATCAGGGCCCTGGATAGCATAGTGGGCAGGGTGCTGGCCTGCACATGAGGCCACGAGCAACACATATGGTTCACAAAACATATCAGGAATAATTCACGAGCAGAACCAGGAGTAAATCCCAGAACAACTAGATGTGTTTGCCTCTCACACCCCCAGAAATTGTATAAACCAACCTCATAAATTTAGAGAACAAAACTAGCACCAAGAATTAATGCAATATATCCAAAAATAAAAACCAAATTCAAAAATGGAACAATGCCAATATAATGATATTCCTCTAAAATATGAATATCTATAAATGCCTTCATCATAAGCACAGATAGGTATAAATTAGAAGTCAGCCCTGAGTATCCTGAGTGTGGCCCAAAAACAAAGCAACAAAAAAGTGATCCTTAAAGTGATTGATTATATTCAATTCTGGACATGATACTCATATAAATGTACATGTATGTTATCATATTAATAGAATGCTTTATTTTTCTTCAAATTATTTTAGCCTTGTTTCTGCAGATATAGGATTCACACACAATTTTATCATCTAAATAATTTTACTTTGAGCTTGAGAGGGGTCACTATTAATAACACCAAATAGCAGACAGGAAACTTTTCTAGGGAAGCCAAGTTAACTCTGGTCATCAGGAAAGATTCTGTCAAGGAAGAATTTAAGGATTGTCCAGTCTCAACAATCACCTTTCCTCTGAAGAGGAGAAAATAGAGAAAGGTAGATATAGTGCAACAGAGCATCAAATACTATTGCTTATTGTTCATTGAATCTCCTGAGAGGCTCAAAGGAAGATATCAGGAAATAAAGATGTTCAAATGATATGCACAGGTGAGTGCTAATAAAGGAAGTGAAAATATCAGCAAGAGGATGATTCTAATCTCAATATGAATAACCATTATTATGCTTAGAATAAAAAATACAAAAATGGCTTTTCCAGTATAGTACAGATGCTTACATTTGTATAGGAAATGGGATTGGATGCTTTATTTTTTGTTTGTTTGATTCTGTTGTGACATCATTGAATCTTTGCTCATGGAAACAGCCCTGCTAGTGTACAGGAATCTCTTGTAAGTTGTTACCTGAGCATATTTGGAGGGTCAGTGAGAAAGGAAGAACCTCCAGGAGTTCATTTTTCATGAGAGCCTATGATGACGTCTTGGAAGAAATTTCTCCTAAAGAAAAAAAAATAGTTCAGGAATATAGATTGTTTCCAAGGACACTGGGTTAGTAGGCAGTGTGATTGAAGAAAGTGCACGGAAAACAGCTCTCTGTTCCATTCTCAAGCTTCAGGAAGGTCTAAAATGTCAGTGCTTCCTTTCTTACACCTCTTCTGTCCTCTCTATTTCCCGTGCTGCAAGCCTACAGGGCTGGTTAGACAGGAGTCACACTTACTGCTAAAAACTTGATAGAACTAATCACTGGACAAAAGGATTCTAAAAGGGAATAGAATGATATGCATGGTACACCTTCATTCATAGTGCAAAACACAGTGAAAAGGGGGGAAAGAGGGAGAGAGAAAAAGAGAGAAAGAAGGAGAGAGACAGAGATGGAGAGGTAAAATATCTGTCCATAGGCAGGTAGCTGGGTGTGGGGAGAGAAACTGGGGACACTGGTGGCAGAAAATGTGCACTGGTAAAGGGTGGTATACATTGTATGAAAAACTTAGTCATAGACAATTTTGTAACAACAGTGCTCAAAGTAGTTATTTAAAATTTAAAAACACAATTTGGATATATAACAAAAATAATTAAGATAAAAATTTAATTCCCATCATGTTTGGTCCCTTTAGAATAAAGCTTGAAAAAGGAATTCTCAAAATACCATATTTTTAAACTTTTCCTTTACTGCTACCATCACAGTTTACCAAGAATCTGTACTGTTAGTTACTTAATATTTTCTGCTTTCCCTATATTGTAGATAGCATTGTCTATGAAATTGCTGTACTGGCTATCATCTTAGTATAGGTTTATTCATCAGATATAATAAAGCAAGGTACAGTACTACAAAAAGATAATAGAACTTATTGGCAGGGAGACACTGGGGTGAGAATATTTTCTCTTTTTAATAAACTGGATGGCTGAGCAGATGCCTCTTTCATTGACTAATGGAACAAAAATTTTTCCTTCCTTAATATTCTACCATCTGCCTTCCTTCATAAATAACTTAATAAGCCATGTTTATTTTTAAAGCAAGAACTTTTAAATTATTTTTAGCACCAAGAAATGGTTATTGTTACAAAAGAAAAGGGGGTTAGTTGTGTGGATATTTTTTAATCTATTTATTTTGGTTTTTGGAATATACCAGACAATGATGAGTGCTTACTTCTGGCTCTGCACACAGGTATCAATCCCGACAATATTCATGGGACCATCGAGGATACTTGGGTTAGAATTCCAGTTGGCCAAGTGCAAGGCAAGGTAAGCACCTTATCCACTGTACCATTGCTCTGGCTCATTTACTTTTTATTTTATTTTTTACTTTTTTGTAATTTTTTATTGTTTTAGTAGAGAGAAAATAAAACATATTTACTACCTTAGTTTTACCTACAAGTCAACATGACATGCTACCAGGAATTATCCCAGCATGCTTTTTAAAGGTCTATTTTTCAAGGATAATTTATTGATTTTGAACCATTTAGAAGGAAAGGATCAAATCATGTATCGATTTTTTAAAGGTTTAAAAAGAAACAAAATGGATATTTGGAGCTGAAAAGAGCAAGTTTTATTACAGTGCAGACATTTGGGACAACTGAGAATAATAATAAAGATGCAGACATCCAAATTTGGGAGCTAATATTTGGCTATAAAAATCTTCAGCAGAAACTGGAGCTGGTTCAGAGAGCTGGAGCATATCCTTGAATGCAGAGGCTGGGGGTTCAATCCCCTTCATTGCATAATTCCGGGTGCTGTTCTACCTCACTAAATACTGTTTGAGAGTCTGCCACATAAAAAGTGAACTTCAACAAAGTCAGCAACTACACATCACACTAGTGTCGACAAAGAGATGAAGGCCATTTTTATCCAGGTTACTCTAAATATAGAATACAATTAATAATATTAAGATGTTTTAGCTATCAGAATTTGCAATGCTGTCTCACAAACTTCAGGACAAAGATTAAGGGTCCTTGAATTACTCTCTTCACTCAGTCATTGGGGTGGAATCTATAACAAGCCTTGAATCTCAAGCTGAGTAATGGTGCTATCTTACATTATTTCAGCATCTGGTACCTGAGTTCTGTTGCTTATAAAAACAAACAACAGGGGCCGGGCGGTGGCGCTAAAGGTAAGGTGCGCCTGCCTTGCTTGCGGTAGCCTTGGACGGACCGCGGTTCGATCCCCCGGTGTCCCATATGGTCCCCCAAGCCAGGAGCAACTTCTGAGCGCATAGCCAGGAGTAACCCCTGAGCGTTACCGGGTGTGACCCAAAAAAAAAAAAAAAACAACAGTAAATCTATTCTAGATCATATTAAATTAAATATAAATGTTATGTGAATGTGTGCATGAAAAAATTCTGAAAAATATTAGCCATCACATCCTTCAACCTAGATTTTTGCTTTTAAGACCACATTCTTATGTGCTCAGAGCTTACTCTTGGCTCTGTGCTCAGAGGTCACATCTGGCAGTGTTTAGGGAACCTTAAGTGGTGGAAGATATGACGGTAATATGTAATATGTAATATGACTCTAACCCATCATTTTCAAATTTCTACCAAGATCTATAAAGATAACACATGCTATATCATGAATGAGCACTAGAAGACTCTCTTAGATGGCAAAAGAAAATATAGTCTAAGTAAAGAAAAAATACTGGTCAGTTGAGACTGGAACCCATTTAGCAACCAACAAAATTCATGCTGTAATCCTTACAAAATGCTACATATGTCTAAATATAAATAGATGCATATAAAAGAAATTAAATAATGTTATAAACTAAAACATAATAAAGAGTACAGTGGATCAGATGCTTGCCTTGCATGCACCTGACTATGTTTCATTTCTTGAGCACTGCCTGGAGCAGAGACAGGAGTAAGACATGAGCACAACCAAAAAAAAAATGAAAAGCTAAAACGGTAAAATCATGTGATAAACAGAGAGGAACTGTCAAAAAAAACTCATTAATGTTTTGATGTTTTGTTAAGAATATGAGAAATATTAAAGCATAATAAATATTAATAAAATTTAATAAATGCCAGCTAGAGGCTGAGCAGCTATGACTCTGACAAGAAAGGATTTTTCTGGACACTGGGTTTAATGGAGAAACAGGCAGAGTAGGAAAGCCAGAGGCCTTATAGCCAACTTCTGGGCAGAGAGGAGAGAGAGACTTGATGTTGGGACCAGGACAAAGAGTCATTGGGAGGACTAGAGGAGAGAAAAGGCAGGAGCTACAAGGTAGCAGAAACAGCGAGTTCAACCAAGTTTTTCAGCGAAGTAGTCTAGGAAATGCAGCCAGCATCAGAAAAAACAGCCAGGAGGGAGAACCCACCAGGTGAAACAGCCACGCCCCTGCACTCTAGGGGTTTATATAGGCCCTGTGTTAACCGCCTCTAAATGACAGTTACCAGTGGGTCTTTTCTAGCTGGTTTTTAGCACTTAAAGGGAGAGATCCTTTTATGGCTATCTAGATGCTATAGAGGTCTGTGTAACCCCAAAATAAAGTCACCTTGATATAAACAAGATAGACATAACTAGAAAAATTGAAAGACAAATATTAATCTGAGAAGTATAATTAATATTGCAACCTATTTCCAAAGGTCAGCATGAATATTTAAGACAGGCATTAAAAGACATTCTGTAGAATTGAACAAATGGCATAGCACAGATTATCCACAATTGCTGAATACAAATGCTAATAGTTGGGAAAGTTTTATTTTATTAGAGATCGAATAAATTAAAAAAAAGCAATAAACGAAATTCCATATTTCTTATTAAGTTAAGGATAATTATTATTATGCTACTTCTTTCCCACAAAATATTCTATTTTATAACTAAAATGATGATATTCCTTTCATCCAATATGTGAATAAATCTAGTGTAGGAAATTACCCAGAGGTGTGGGAGTATCGTGATATGGGTACAAACTAATTCTATGAAATAAAATTTTTATAGGAAAGACCATCCTCATAATACAATATGATTATATCTATAAAACAGTCTGAAAAGGGGAAAATAAAATAACAATAGGCTATAAGGAATGTTGGAAGCAGGGATGAATAGATAGAGCCCATAAAAATTTTAGGACAATAAGATTACATTTGTCAGGAGAATAATGAGATCACTTTTGATCCTAGTTTATATGAAGGAGAAGAATAAATAGAAGAAAAGAAATTGGAGGATGGGGATAAGGAGAGACAGTAACAGGGGCCCAGGTCAGGAGTCTTGGGTACATCAGCAGGGTAGAGTTTTGGTAGATCTGTGTCTCTGAACCACAGAACTAACAACACTCAAAGCAGGAGATGTGAAGTACAAATACCAAACTTTAAAAAAATGCCCTTGGAGCTGACTGAGAGGAGGGAGAGAACCTAGGGACCTTGGTGGGAGGTAACTGACACTGGTGGTAGGATTGGTGTTGAAACATTATGTGCCAGAAACTCATATATGAATAACTTTGTAAATAACAGTGTCTTCATAATTTTTTTCATTAGGTTTGTCAAGATTCATATATTCTCTAAAACCTGCTAAGAAATATTATATACTACAATCTGGGGACTTGAGGGACAAAGTAATTGTACATGGGTTCTGTTTTATTTTTCTTAATGTTCTTTGGCTGAAAGTTCAAAGTTAAGATATTGGCAATGGGACTACTGAGAATTCTGTTTATGGGTGATTGTCCTTCCACTGTAACTTTACCTTGTCTTCTTTCTTTGCATCTTTGTTCTCATAACTAAAAAATATATAATTAATAAAAAATTCTCTAGCACCAAGAGTAAACATTAATGCTTTTTTGTGATATGTCAATAATATTTGATTGTAAACAAGGCACCGCACTGGAGGAATAATGCGAATAATGGGGAGGCTATGTCTATAAGGGATTATGAGATATGTGGAAGATATCTGAACCTTTCTCTAGGTTTTGATAAGGATACATGGAAGTTAATTTCTTAAAAGTAAATATAGCTGAAACTTTAAAACACAGGAGAAAGTTATCTCATTTATTATTGATATCTTAAATAGCATGACGTGATTCCAAAGTGAACCAAGAGGTATTTTATATTTAGATAAGGAAATTGTGATATTTCAATGATAAAGTAAAATTAATCATAAGTATAAAATTATTCTATCTGTGATCTCAACTATATAAATAATTGTTCACATAGACACACTTCTGTGTTAAGGCTTTTGCATCATTTATTACCAATGAAGCTTATCTTTCTCATCACTATGCAGATAACAAATTTGATGAAGGTTTTGGTATTTTTCTGCAGAATACTCCAGCATACCAGAATTCAACATTCCTGGTATCAAGGACAATAAAGCTAAATTTCCATTTACAAAGTAAATCAGAGAATAGATGTTTATAAGCATAAAACTGTGGACATTTGGTTATGTTGAATTGATTTTCTTTGTAGTCAAAATTTTACCATTGATAATTTTCTAAAATTTCTATTTATTGCAGTTAAATTGCAGTTATTAGTTGGATACCATGCTTAAAACAATGCCTTACCCATAGCAAATGCTCAAAATACATCTGTGAAGAGAAATTAATTAAGGCCTTAAACCTATCTCTAGTAAAATTTTGAAACCAACCCAAAATATTGGAAATAAGCTATATGGGCAAAAACAACTTTTAAATGATTTAAACCATTTTGAAAATGAGAACACTATTTATAAAAGCAAAGCAAAGCACAAGGTAAATGTTAGACAAATTTATGGACCATTAAAATGGAAAGGATTAAGTGATAGGAAAAGGACCCTCTTGAAATCTCCTTGTTATTTATGTGCTCCAGTGAACAGGAAATTGTAGGCAAAGAGAAGCAATAAACATGCAAAAAAGCATTAATTCATGACCCTAAGTTTAATGTGGCAATGGTCATGTGCCCAAATGCCATTAGTATTTGGCACAAAAGCCAAATAAGTAAGTTAAAAGTCATCTGGCAGAGACAAAAATGACATAGACTTTTTAATGGAGAAAGATTTCCTTGTTTCCCTTGTATTTTAGGAGGAACATAAATATGTACACCAGAAGGAGGTTGAAAACTGCAGACAAATTTTTTTCAGTGGTGTTTATGAGACAAAAGCTTGTGATTCAAAGCTTGCATCGTAGGCCATTGTATTAAATAGCAGAGTCCTCTGAATAGCAGTAAGTGTGGCATCCAGATAAAAGTGAACCCAAATTCACTTTTTGTCTCTTCAAAATCTATTTTATTAATATCTTTTGTTGGTTTGACTTCAACCCATTGAAACTCACAAAAAAGGAGATTGTGAAAACTGCTCAAAGGGTGAGAGTTCATGAATTGCTTGCAGGGTATCACCTGGTGGTCCCCTGAGCCCCATGAAGAAAGATCCCAGAGCACTGAGCTGGAAGTAGCATATTTGCCTAGTAATGTGGTCACAAAACAAAAGCAGTCCAAAAAAAAAAAAAAGAAGAAAGAAGGGAAAAGAAAACAAACATTATGTAGGCTGTTGAAATTCCTTCTCCAATTGTTGTTAGTGAGTTGTTATCAAAATTAATATTTTTCTTTCCTTTTCTTTGGTTTTGGGGTCACACCAGGTGACACTCAGGGGTTACTCTTTGGCTATGTGCTCAGAAATCTCTCCTGGCATGGGGGACCATATGGGACTCCGGGGATTGAACCATGGTTCATCCTTCACTAGCATGCCCAGGGCAGATGCCTTACCGCTTTGTACCACCACTCCAGCCCTAATATTTTTCTATTTCATTATTGAATTTCAACTCTTCAGTTGTATCTCATTAGAGAAAGATGTATAATATATTTTTGTATGCCCTTATGTGTTGATCCAGGGTTTAATAAAAAGCCCTGATGGGAAAGATGAACACAGGTTTATAGAGGACATATGTTTTAATCATATTTTATAAGGAGAGCTTCATGAAAAACTTAGGTATTAGTTTTCAGGCTGTAAAATAAGTTCTTCCAGGTTTGTAAGGAATGAACAGAATGGAAAATATAGGTGAGCATGTTTTGTCAATTGGAAAATTATAAACAAAAATTGTGATTATGACTGGAAAAGTTATTATACAGTATACCAAAATTAGTAACCAAATGGTATCACTTTTCTACAATGCTCTTTATGTTATGCAATAAAATTAGCTTAAAATTACTGAATCATTTTAGCATATGTTAAAAGATAATTATTTTCTGGTTATTAAAAAGAGTTTAGTTTATCAATAGTAAAAAACAGAACAGTTATAAACTGTTCCTTTTGCCTGTATTTTCATATTCTCATTCATTGATTACAATTATTAAAATAATATATTCATATGTACCATTACAAAATTTTTCTGTGAGGAGAAAACTAGGGTGGCTGAAGAGATATTATAAGGCATAAAGCAATTGCTTTGCACATGGCAATCCAAGTTAGGTCCCTATCAGTACAAATGGTTTCCTGAGCATCACTAATTTAATTCTGATCACAAAGTCAGGGATAAAGTCACAACCCTGAGTATAGCTGGTGTGACCTCCCACCCACACATAAAAGAACAAAAAGAAACAGAAAAGCCAGTCAGAAAACAGTTTATGCTTTTCGGACCAGGCAATATGCAACAATCCACATGCAGTCCAAGATGAAATGGGTGTGAGGTTGTTTTTATTTTGTTATTATTTGTTGTTCTTCTTCTGGGTCCTGGGTTTTCCTATTTCCATTTTCTGTCAGAACTGAAAGGAATTTCTCTCACTCAGGGATGAACCACATGGAGATATTCTTCTCTCTCTCTCTCTCTCTCTCTCTCTCTCTCTCTCTGTCTCTCTCTCTGTCTCTCTCTCTCTCTCTCTCTCTTTCTGTCTCTCTGACGCAAGCACACATACTCATTTTCTTCCATTGTTTATTGGAGAGATTTACTTGTTACAATTAAACATTTAATGCACAACTTAGAATTTTTTTTGGTGAATGTTATGGAAAGCTAACAATCTGATTATATTCCATAAACAGCAAACGATCCTAGAAACAGTTACTTGTGTGTGGATTTTAAATTAGAAATGAGTTAACAGTACATGAAGTCATCAGTGAGATGGTATTGTTTTAAAATGTGCAGAACAGTATAGATAATAAGCATTTTTAGTTTAATAACTGGCATGGATATGTTTCTATCTGCACCGACCATTTCTGAACGGGCTTTCTAAAATCTGCTCATGGTGGGTGGTGCTTAAGAGAACAAGCGTCTGATGTGGAAGGAAGACTTATATATTTCTGTTTGAAACCTTATTCAAACACTGGGATTTACAAAGTTGTTCATGATACAGTCATTTCAGGCATTCAATATTCCAACGATATTCAATATTCTAACAACCATAGGACCAATGTGACCTTCCTTCCATTAATGTTCCACTCCCGTCCCCCTCATTCTGCCCCCTTAGCAGGCACAAATTATTTCCTTCATTTTGCTTCTCACAACATGTTTTTTTTATAATTGTGTTACTGAAGTTTGTTCAAAAACTTGCTGAGGTGTTATGAGCTAGTAGAATCGTCTGTACTATTCTTTTTGCAAATGGAGCTCAGTGGGCATCTTTCTCTACAACTTTCACATCTAATTTTCTGTGTTCCTACTGGGCTGTCAGCATTGTTAACTTTAGAGATGTTGCCTGACTGCTTATGTAGCTGTGTACTCCCAAAGCTCTATTGCTCGGGGCATGCCAGGTTCTACATGGCTGAAGATTCTCTCTGACATCGGTCATGAGGCCAGGCCAATATATGTGAGTGAAAGCTGGTATGAGTGGATGGAGCACTGCACATACCACAGGGCCCCTGCTTGCCCCATTTTAAGAGGACATCAGCAGTCTAACCTGGAGACTGGTCTACCAGGTTCAGAGTGGGAGTGATTTCATTCCAATGGGTGTAAGTTTTTATTTACAGAATAAGCTGAACATATTTGTCTCAAGGGCCATAGTAGTTGAACACCTATTTAATAATGATACTAGGTTTTTAAGAAGATATGAACACCACTAATGCTGGAAAGAAGTTAAGAGTATAGGTTTACCTGGAAAATGTTTTAGCACTAAGACACACTTTCTTATTATTCCAATATTACAAAACTCCAGGAGAGAATGAAGTTGCTTAGAAATATTTATGTCACTAACATACTCCCATAAAGGTCTATAGAACCTGGTAAATTCATTTTTCATACTTGGTTCCTTGCTCTGAGAAACTATCAGTGAGAAATCAGTTATTGTACTTATCTCAGAGGTCTGAGGTCTTACCAAGTTCTAGGACAATATTTTATCAGGCCATATTTTATAATTTTTGCTCAGACCTATAATCTCATTATAATAAACTAGTTATAGCATATCCATGATATAGATAGTGAAAAGGAAGGAGAAATGTAGTTTTATGTGATCTTTTGATCCAAGTAAGAGATATAGAAACACCCTGTTAGAATTATAATATATACACATATACATATATACATATATATGTTTTGGGACCACACCATACTGTATTCAGTTTATCCCTTACTCTGTTCTCAGGGATCACAACTGGTACAGGTCAGGGGACCATACTGGGTTCCAGAAATCAAATTCTGGTGAGAAGTGTGTAAGTCAAGCACTCAGCCCACTATACTATCTCCCTGGCTTCCATTTATATCTCATAAAACAGTATCATGGCACTCATTCTCTTATAGCTTTCAAATATAAAGGTGAAAGTTGATTTTCATATTTGGCAACAAGGAAAAAATAGAATTTGGTAATGGGTTTTAAAGAAGCCAGTCAGTAATACTAGTAGAAACTATTCCAGGAATACAATATTAAAGGCTAACTCCTTTAACATTAAAGAAGTAATATAACTTTATTATTTAATATTAAACCTTTAATTTAATATTAAAATCTTAAGAGCCAGAGAGATAGCTCAACAGGCTGAACATATTTGATTTCTGGGACTGCATGATCCCCTCCAGTGTTTCTGAGTATAGAACCAGCTGTAGATCCTGAGCAACATCAGGTACCACACACAAAAAACAAATAAAAATAAACCTATGAGTTTGAAACTACGGTTTATGGTTTCTTTTTCAATATAAGAAACAAAGATAAAATGATAATTAACACAGTACTTCACAAACAGGAAGATTACTTTTTCATATATTGTTCTGCTTATCTGTCTGATTTTAAAGTATATCTCTTTTCAGTTTCAATGTGACCTACTTCTGGCATCGCTATCTTGGTCTTATCAATTTAGAGCATGCCGATATACCTAAGAACACTAATAGTAAGGTCTAAATTGACTTTTTGTATGCTATGACGGAGGAATCACATTTGTTGTTCTATTTCTTCACATGGGTAAACTTTTTTTCACATGGGTAAACAACTATTTGAACACCAATTGTTGAAAGGCTTGCTTTTTGTTACTTTACACATTTGGCTCCTTTGTGGTATTTAACTGTCCATATATCTGAGAATTTATTTGTGGACTCACAATTCTGTTCTATGGATTTGCTTTTGTTTAATATCACATTGTTTTTATTCTTATAGCATTGTAATATAGTTTAGTTAGAAAATATCATACATTCTATCTCCTTTATTTTCAGAATAGCTCATTCTCCAATCCATGAACATGGATATTTTTCTATCTCAATATATATTTTAAAATGTTTTTGATAATTAATAAATAAAACACATTAACTACTTCTTCTGAAAGACAGTAAATTTCCAATGGTGGATAAATATGATTAAAACTTATCTACTTGACTTAATGCAAGTAGTTATAGTAATATAATACTTAAATTATGATCCATATATACAATGGACATTTATGCACCCATTCAAATGTTTTGAAACATTCAAAATGTAAAAAATAAATAATTAACCCAAACTAATTTTTCAAAAATGTATAAATTTGTGGTAGAATTATAATGTAACTCTTTAAAACATATTTATGGAAACATATGTAAATAAAGATAAAATAAGGGGCTAGAGTGGTGGCACAAGTTGTAGGACATCTGCCTTGAATGTGCTAACCTAGGATGGATGGTGGTTCGATCCTCCAGTATCCCATATGGTCCCTCAAGCCAGGAGCCATTTCTGAGTGCATTGACAGGAGTAATCCCTGAGTGTCACTGGGTGTGGCCCAAAAACAAAACAAAAAATTCATCACATTAATTTTTGGCAGAGAGATTATATGATATTATCTTATTTGGTAGTTTTTTAATGCCTTTGCGTCAAATAAAATTATATTTTAATGAATAAAAAACTGTTTGGTGAAATTATTCCTTATTATATTTAGTCTATAAAAATGAAGCTTGCTGTGATTCTCCCATAACATAAGGGAGTGCTGTATCCTTCATTCAAAGCCTTTTCCATATTTTAACATTTCTGAAACTAGCATGCAGGGCTTGCAATAAATGGCCATATTCAATGTATTAAGGCCTTCCCCAAAAGAACTTGCTATTAAATCACACATGTCTTACAGTTTATGGCATTATAAAATTGACAACAGGGAAACCAAGCAACTGACTCTCTGAAATTTTTCTAGTTTTGTTTAGTGAGTTTCCTGCATGCTCATCTGTAATAGACATATTCTATCGTATTAATGAGCTGACTAAATGCCACAGAGCTGCTGCTATTTGGAGTGGGAAAAGCTTTTGTCGAATTTGAACCAGCTGCCTTATTTTCTGAAATGTAAACATTCTTTCCTACATTCTTTTAAGTTGTGCAGTAATTTCATATCCAAGGAAGAAACAAAGAATCTCTTTTACCTTCCTGCTTTACTGTCAATTTAACCAAAATGTGCAATTGTCAAGAAGAATGCATACTAGGTGCATCACTTATTTCTTCAATGGCAAAACATGGTTTTTATTTTACTTTATTTTAACATGTAGATGGAAATATCCAAAGTGATCATTTTCTTCAAAAATTTATTGATGAACAGTAATACTAAAGACACATCTCTAGAGTTCCAACAGCTGGACTCTTTCTATAGCTGGGAATAAACAATTATTGTACACATCTTGAAGACGCTGGATAGCTATAGGACAGAGATTGTGTTGTAGAACAAAAAATGGGTTCAAATCCAAAATATATTTGACTTTCACTTCAAGTATAAAGGACACTAAATGGCCACCAAAGTATCAGTCTGATAAAATAAATTTTAAATTTAAAATAAGAGTTGGTACAATATATTGGTTGCTTATCGGGCTAATAATTGATGAGTCTTACAAATGATACTGCAGTTTAATGTTTTGATAACACAAATTTTAGATAGAATTTATGAAAATCCCTGTGCATGCATATTTTGCTAGCTTCAAAGATAATTGCTGTGACAAATCATGAATTTGAACTCTCTTGGAAATTAAAGACCAAGGGCTATTCAGAAAATAGGTAAGCATGGTCATAGGCTTAAAAATTTATGTTGACATTTAGATAAGACATGCGTGCTAGTATTATGACTATAAAATTAAAGCAAAAGTTGCCTTTACAAAAGCTCTGAAATTTAGGATAGGGTTTTATGCTTTAAACACTTGGAACCCCACAAAATACCTTGGTGGTAAATCGCAGGCCTCATATATACGAGGCCCTAGATTAATCTCTGAACATCCTAATACTTCCCAATTAAGAACTTGGATAACATATTTATGTATATTTACATATATAAAGACATATATATAAGATGTTTAACTATATAGCTTGTACATGAGAATCTTATTTCTAAGTGGATTCCTTACTAACAACACAATAAAATGGATGTAATTTTGAGTTCATATGTTACAGTTATGCAGTCAAGATTTTGATCCCTAGCACTACTGCATATGATAACTATGTTGTTTCCATTTGTGATTTCCAGACCTATGAAAGCACGTGGTCACTAACATACTTCAAACTCTAAGTACAAGATCCCAAGATTGCATGGATAACAAAAAGGCATGTGATTCCTCCACAGTCATTTGAACAAGAACAACAGTGGCAAAGAAGAGAATGAAAAATAAAATTTGAAATAAATTACTGAAAGATGCATTGATGAAAGTAAAGCATAAGTATAAAAACCAAAGATTAAAGAGTTTTTTGTTTTTTTTTTTGCTTTTTGGGCCACACTCTGTGATGCTCAGGGCCACACTCTGTGACGCTCAGGGGTTACTGAGTTATACGCTCAGAAATGGCTCCTGGCTCGGGGACCATGTGGGATGCCTGGTGATCAAACCAAGGTCTGTCCTAGATTGGCCATGTGCAAGGCAAATGCCCTACCTCTGTGATATCGCTCCGGCCCCAAGATTAAACTATTTTTGTTGAGATTATGAAAAATGCAAAGAAATGCAAGGAGTAATTTACAGAAAAATACTGAGAAAAAACTTCCAGCTTCTATCATGCCATTTTTGAATTATATTGTTTAGAATGTTTGTTACAAATATCTAGTTCTTGAGATTAAGCAACATAAATATACCATCAAAGAAAGAGTGAGCGGAACAGCAACAAACAATTGAACCAGCATGGGCCAATGTTCTATAAATACTGATATATCTTCAGAATAAGACAGTTTTTAAATGTGTAAATAATTTATTTGGATACACTGCAAAATAAATGTTTTTAATAAAATCAATAATGAGTATACAATAAAACAGGATGCATTATTAAGTTTTGGCTAACCAAATATTTATTTTTTGCAGGGATTCAACCACACTTAAGAAAATTCTCTTGTAGAAACTGGAAAGATATTTACCTATTTTTATTAGCATTTCTTTTATGTTAGATTGTCATTTTAATTATCCTGATTTAGTTTTATTTTCTTTTTCCAAATATTTTAAAAATTAATATCTTTATTTAAACACCTTGATTACAAACATGATTGTGGTTGGGTTTCAGTCATGTAAAGAACACTCCCCTTCACCAGTACAACATTCCTATCATCAATGTCCCATATCTCCCTCCTCCAATCCCACCCTTGCCTGTACTCTAGACAGGCTTTCTACTTCACTCATTCATTCACATTGTTATGTGAGATTAAGATTAATCTCAATGTAGTTATTTCTCTAACTGCCATTATCCTGATTTTGTGTTCATTATAGTGGAGTTGACTTAATTTTGTGTTGCTAGTAAGGGTTTTGTGAAAGACATTAAGTCAAAGCAAAATAGTAAGTAATAATAAGAACTAAAATGAAGCTCATGAGCACATCACTAAAGAAGAAATTCAAGCATCCAGCAAAGATATGCTGGTATATGTAATTATGACTAATTTCACTAATAATCAAAGAGAAGGAATTAAAAATACTGATTTATGGGGGCCAGCGAGATAGCACAGTTGTAGGGCGTTTGTCTTGCACACAGCCAAACCAGGACAGATGGTGGTTTGAATCCCCGCATCCCAAATGGTCCCCCGTGCCTGCCAGGAGCAATGTTTGAAAGCAGAGCTAGGATTAACCCCTGAGCACCACCAAATGTGACCCACACCCCCCAAATACTGATTTATTTAAATTTTATTTCTTCTACTGATATTTTAAAAGTTATAATACTGAGTGCTCTTAAAGAGGAACATATGCTATCACATATACTAGCGGAATGCGAAAAGACCCAATTCAACTTCATCCACAACTTAATAATTACGATGACTCTAAAAGTGGGATAGAAATGAACAAAGCAGGATCAAATCTAATGTTATCTACATGAGGTAAGCAAGGATTATGACTGACTTAAGGTGACCCAATATGTAGCTCAGTAATAGAAGTCAGGCCCAATTTGAATCCCTCAGACTAAATAAAGGAAAATATATGCAAAAATAGAGCAATAAAGAAAATATAGCGTAAGTAAGAAATAGAGATATCAGGGACCAATGAAAGAGAGAGGGAGACAGAGAGTGAGAGTGAGTGAGACAGAGACCAAGACAGATAGAGACATAGATAGATGATAGATAGATAGATAGATAGATAGATAGATAGATAGATAGATAGATAGATAGATGAGAGAGATGCTGATGTACTTCCTTATCTAACAGATATTGCTTTGATCTCTGGCACCCTGTGTGGTTCCCTGAGTCCCACAAGACATGGTCCCTGATCACCAGAAACAGGTGTAAGTCCTGGGTACAGCTGACTGTGGACCACACCCTCACACAACTTAGGAGAAAAATAGATTTAAATTAATTTCCCCCCAGAAAGAGCACAAAATTATGACTGAGATCTGGGAAGAGGTGGAACAAAACTGTGGAAGTTGAATTAATTTTCATTCCCAAGACAAAAGTCGAGTTGAATTAAGAAGATAAAAAAAGCCAGAGTTACAAAAATAGAAAAGTACTAAATTCAGCCTTTTTTTCTCCAAGAGGGGAAGCAAAACAGAGATAAAAATAGGAAAAAAATTCTTCAAAATAGCATTAGAGGGAAGATAGGGCCAATTTAACTTCTTTCAGCAGTAAGAGAGAGGAGGGAATATAAATGAGGAAAGAAACTGTGGGTCAAGGAAGAGAGGTAATTTGGATTTAACCAAAATCTTTTTGCAATTGGTCTTTTATAGGCCACGAGAGAAGAGCTGATCCATATGATTTGGAGAAAAGAAAACTATATGTGTCCACTCTATCCTGGACTCCACTGAATCCTCCTTCTGGATATGAAATATTTCCTTCTTTAACATATATGTTTCTCTTTCACAATCTGCCCATTCTTTATTTCCTAAATTAAGCTCTTTACTTCACTTATCAAATATAAAGAAAATAAAAACAAACCAAGTGGAAAATGAGTAAAGTTGGGTGGTTGCAAATGAGTAGACATTCCTTCTTCTTTCGCAGAGCAAGGATGATTAGATTGATTACATTGGGCAAGGGGTAAGAAAGAAAAGTAAGCACAAAATGAGAAAGGTTCAGAAATATGGGGAAAAGGAGGAGCAGTTTGAGGTAGGTAGGTTATGTGACCCAAGAGAATGGTGACCCATGAAGCTTCACCCACCAAGGGGACAGTCAAGAACTAGGTAGGGCCATCATGAAAGGTAAGGGAGAGGACATGGATAAAATATTGTTGTGTGACTGCTCGTGTTGGAGATGAAACAGCTTTAAGAAGTTCATGGCTTGTAAAGTTCTGTCAGTGTCTTGTATATTTTGGAGATTAGCCCCTTATTGGATGGGTATTGGGTGAATAGTTTCTCCCACTCAGTGGGGGCTCTTGTATCCTGGGCGCTATTTCCTTTGAGGTGCAGAAGCTTCTCAGCTTAATATATTCCCATCTCTTAATCTCTGCTTCACTTGCTTGGAGAGTGAAGTTTCTTCCTTGAAGATGCCTGTAGTCTCAATGTCCTGGAGTGTTTTGCTTACGTGTTGTTCTATATATATATCTTATGGTTTCGGGTCTTATATCGAGGTCTTTAATAAAACATCTAATCCCATCAAAAATGGGGAGAAGAAATGGACAGACAATTTGACAAAGAATATAAATGGCCAAAAGACACATGAAAAATGCTCCATATTAATATTTATCAAAACAACTATGAGGTACCACCTCACACCACAGAGATAGGCACACATCACAAAGGCGGGGATGTGGAGAGAAAGGAACTCTTATCCATTGCTGGTGGGAATGCTGCCTAGTTCAACATTTATGGAAAGCGATAGGGAGATTCCTCCAAAAACTGGATCCAGCTATACCACTCCTAGGAATATACCCTAGGAACACAAAAATACAATACAAAAACCCCTTCCTTACACCTATATTATTGTATCACTATTTGCCATAGCAAGACTCTGGAAACAACCAAGATACCCTTCAACAGATGAATGACTAAAGAAACTGTGGTACATATACACAATGGAATATTATGCAGCTGTCAGGAGAGATGAAGTCATGAAATTTTCCTATACATGGATGTACATGAAATAGGTTAGAGAGAGAGAGAGAAAAACACAGAATGGTCTCACTCATCTATGTGTTTTAAGAAAAATGAAAGACATTCTTGCAATAATAATTTTCAGGCACAAAAGAGAGAAGGGCTGGAAGTTGCAGCTCACCTCATGAAGCTCACCACAAAGAGTGATGAGTTTAGTTAGAGAAATGACTACATTGTGAACTATCCTAATAATGAGAATGTATGAGGGTAATAGAAAGCCTGTCTAGAGTACAGGCGGGGGTTGGGTGTGGAGGAGGGAGATTTGGGACTTTGGTGATGAGAATGTTGCACTGGTGATGTGTGGTGTTCTTTACATGACTGAAACCCAAACACAATCATGTATGTAATAAAGGTGTTTAAATTATATATACATATATATAATTTAATTATATATAATTATATATATAAAATATAATTATATATATAATTATATAATTTATATATATATATAAAGAAGTCCATGGCTAACCACTGAACTGCCAAAATTATGGAGACTATCTTCATAGTGAGTACAGGAATTTAGGGCAGAGTTTCTGAAGCTAACTCAGAAGCCATAAGGATTCTGACTTCCTTGATGCCTTCCAGCACCCCCAAATCACTGGGTCTCAGGGAACTTTGATTTAGGCAGGGACCCAGAAAACTTCCTGCAGACTGGAACCATTGGCTAGAATTTTCCTTGAGTGCTATTTTTCAGTTACTTTGGAGGAAACCTCAAGGCAGGAAGGAATTGTCAGAAACCTCAATATAGAAAAAATGGCACCCACTGGAGTGACCCAAACGTCATTCAAAAGTCTATGTTTCTCCACTTTGTTACTAGAAAAATTTGTGCAGCCTTGTCTCAAAATGGAAGAAATAGGAAGGAAGGTCTTTGTTTTGCTTTGACAACAGAACGACAAATGCACAAACAGGCTCAGGGTTGGGTTTGCATTGTGAAAAGTCATCCTCCTGAAAAAAACAAACCATCGAGGTGGGGCTAATCCCCTATGCAAAAGAGTTTAGGTTTTTCAGAATATAATGGGACAGTCATCCTGGAAAAATTAAATTTGGTAACAGGGCAAGGAAATTTGTCTGTGCACTTGTGCCAGGAAAAATGCTTTAAGACACTCTTGAATCTCTAGCTGGATAGGGTAATATGGGCCAAAATAATATACAAAACTGTACTTTCAAAAAAGCCTTCTGATTGCTCTGAAATACACAGTCCAGTCTGCTCTTCGTGCATGCATTGAATGGTGAGGGGTGTATTTAATGCGTCTCAAAGCCTTTATAAACCTCAACAGTGGTTCTTGTGATGGGAGAAGGAGTGACAAGGAATGTTTGGCCTGCGAACTCATTCGTTACTCCCCAGGAGACCTTAAAGCTTGTATGTTTCATTATTGTTTGCCTATTTCTCTGTACTGGACTCCACTGTTTGGAGGGGAGGAGGTGCCAATCTGACTGGGTCTAGACATTGCATCAGTTAATGCAATGGCTCCACAGTGACACTGGCCCCTCACTGTTCCTTTCCTCAGTAATACTTTACATGTTTTTCCCCCATTGTAGAGCATCCCAGTTTTTATTCTATGGGAGGGTGATTGTAGGTTTTAACTATTCTTTGGGTTGACTTAGTAGGCTGTTTTGGGACACACCAATTTTATTTCCATATAAATGAGTGGAAATTGTTACTTAATACCATTTAATTTATTGTTGCACAGAAACAGCCTTACTATCAAATAGATGAAATAATAATAAAAATAGAGGTATGCCATCCTAACCCCAGAGTAAAGAAGATATCTTAGACATTTTACAAAAGACTATGATTCACACTGTTGTTGACTTTGCTTGCATAGCTTTTTGGGTCCATTTAGTGATGCCAGAGCAAAGTAGAGTACTTGAAATGAATGTGCAGAATCCAATATTTATTAGTATCTTTTCTTTTTGGAAATAGAACCATAAAAATAGAAGACAACAGCATGCCAGTATGGATTCTTAAACACACAGATTTCACATGATTCATATTTTGATGCTGTTACTACCAGAGATTATCAAAGCTTTAATTTCTCCTGCTTTAAAAATAAAATGCATTTTATTGTTGTTGTTTGGGTCCCATCTGACTGTGTTCAGGGCTTATTTTATTTGGCTCTATTCACAGGGATCACTCCTGGCAAGATTCAGGAGACGATATAAGATATTAGGGATGAAATTTAGGTGTTTTTCAAACAAGTCAAGTGCCCTACTGCTAGATTAACTTTCAGCTACAAATTCCTTCCTTTTTGAGTAAAAATAAGAAGAATGCTTGCCTACCTCACTTAAAATAGTCTTTTCTTATGTCAACATAATTCTATTTATACAAAGACAAAAATATCACTTAATATTGCATCAAAAAGCTTTAATATCAGAAAGAATTAAAATATTTTTCTTCAACTTAAGTACAAAATTCTGCATAAATAAGGGATGATATAGGAATTTGGAAGTTTGCCTTTCACATGGTTGATCTGGATTTAATTCCAGCCCCCTCATAGGGTCCCCTGAACACTGCCAGGAATGATTACTGAACACAGAGCCAGGAGTAATCTCTGAGCACTACTATGTATGGTTTGGTTTTTTTTTGCCCCAAAATTAAAAAAAAAGAGTGGGTGAGAGAAAGCTTAAGGAAGCTCCTGTCCTGGGCTTCAACTACATAATTGTTGAATTACAGTAATTCAACATAATTTGGGTAATTATTAGCTTTTGGTAAACAGCATAATGGTCCTAAACAAGGCTCTTCATGAGTCCTCACTTCTGCTATTTCCAAATTTAGAAGATTATATCTCTTTACCTTCATTTCTTACTGGGCAAAAGATAGATATATGCAAAATAGATAGTGCAATGCTGTTTCTCAGAAAAAAAAATCTGAGAATTAGTATTCATCTTAGTTATTTGTCTACAGCAAAATGCTTTGAGATTTTGGTTATATTCATGAAAAAATACTGGATTTTTCCATCACTTTGTTTCTAAATATGATAAAACCTCTTTCAGGCAAATAGGTATAACCTTGTCTAACTTTCTATACTGTACAAAATACAAGATGGATATATCTTGACCCCTTCATGCCAGTTTACCTGAGGAGCATTGGTTTTTACAAATCATTTTAAAAGCTAATTTAGTTACTTAAGAATACTTTGAACTTAAAAATCACTCTGCTTTTATATTTCAAAATATATTTTTTCAGATTTGTATTATATATTGTATTATAACTAATTATTATTTATAATTATATGATTATTTATTAATTATAACTAATCAGATTTACTAGTAGATTGATGAGGGCTTTATGAAAAGAAAATTCTTAAACTAGATCTGTTGTCTTGGGCTTTCATAAACAGTGTCATGTTGCTGTGTGTTTCAAGTATTATTTAAACTGATGATGATATTTATTTGAATTATGGATAATTAATTTATTAACAAAAGAAACACTTCAAGAAAAGAGGGTGAGGAAAGGAAAGCAATTGGGGCAACAGAATCAAAACCGAATACAAAGTAAATAGTAATCCATATTAAACATTGCAAGTTGAAAAAAGAGAACGAAAGTAAGACTATGAAGAAAATGGATGAAATGTTTCTATCTAAAGAAAAAAATAGAGTCTGCAAACAGAAAAGTCCCTAGAACTTACTTAAAATAAAATTAAGTCCAAGGATAAACCTAAGAATTAACAAAGAAGTTTCAGGTACAATTGCATAAGCAAATGAAAATTCTTTCAGTGCTTGAGTCTTTGAGATATATTAATATTATATTAATTATAATTAATTATAGTAATAAAATGACAAATACCCACTAATATGGAAAATGAAAATACACACTAGATATGATAGTTGCTCCCATTACAAATATATAATAGGCTAATTAGATTAATAAAGAGTTATATAATTAACCCAGTAGGAATCTCAAGTACAAATAATTTGTATGCTAAAATATACTTAAGCTTTTGTACGTAACTTAATACTATTAAAAATTGAGTTTCTCACTTTCTGAGATGTGAGAGTACAGGTCACTGTATTTTTCATCTGTGTTTACACTGATCATCACACTGGTTCTCGCTTTTATCAGTTTTGTGAACTTGAACCAGGTAATTACTGAAGTGACATTTTCTCCGTCTGTAAAGTAGATAATAATAGTAACTACTTCATATAGCTGCTGCAAGAAGATTAAGAGTTAATACAGCAGGGCACAACCTCTTGCACCACAAGAACCTCCAAATAACATTGGTGTGGATACTGGAGCACTTTACAAGGAGTAGCCCTTGGACTGCCAGGAGTGGCCCCCAAACAGCAAAATATGCCTTTCCTCTCAGAATTTTGTTCCAAGAGTTGTTTCAGCTTTATTCCTGCATTCTGTTATATGAATTTTTTTAAAAGGTAGTATTTTCTCAAATGATGGCTACCATTTTATTTCCTGGCAATAGAGAATGAATGTGGTTATAACCTATTTAAATATTATGACAGTAAACCTCCATGATGAATATTTATTTCATGTAATGCCAAAGAAAAAAATTTTATATACACAACATGCATGTGTAAATGCTGCATAAAAAACACCAGAGTATTCACTATGATCCTAAAAGATATTTCAAGTCTATATAAGATTTTAAATAGAAAAGCCTTATTAAAATAGTCAAAGAAAGTAATTACTATATTGATCTTTGGGTCCAATGACTTTTTGGATCACTCATTTTATATATTAGGTTAGTTTTTTAGTTCAGCAGTGCTTATGTGTGGTGGCAATTTTAATTCTACCTTGATGTTCTTTTATCATTTCCTTAAATTTTACATTAAACATTTTTTATGATACTATGTCATGTTGTTCATAGGTGCTTTATACCAAATTGAAGAATATTGGTTTCTCCTAAGTTGCTAACTTTACATGCTTGTTGTAGTCTCTCTGTGCACATAATTATGTGATCATATAATTATTCTAATTCTGATTAATCATGTGAATAGATTATTCACATTGTTATGACAAAACTCATATAGATTTATATTAAGATTTGTATGACATTTTAGTTAAAATAATATGTAATTTTTATTCCAAATACTATGTTAGTGATTTTTAAACTTACAATGTCTAGATTTTTATATTGGGATTAAAAATGAATTAAAATGTCAAAAAGATAGATTAAAGCTGACAAAAACTTTCCATCGAACTTGGTATATTATGAGAACTCACATTATTGTATTCTTCTTGAGAAAAATTTCTATTCTTGAATATTTCATATTCTGAAAACATACCTTTGGTTCTAATGAAATCAAGACTAAACTTGAAGAAATATACAAAATATTGGGCCTCATCTCTCATTTTCAAAATCTCTATTTGCATAGGAGAGCAAAGATAAACATTAAATAGTCTTACATTGCTCTAATGTTTTCATAAAAAAAGATGAACATTAAGTTTTTCTGCTTTTATTGAATATAGATGCAGCTTTCTGGGATTAGCAGTCATTTCAGTAGATAATTTTAAAATGTATCAAATGATTTCCTTTATGAGAAATATGTATTGGCATTAAAATTTTAGAGGTTCAGAAGCATTAAAGGATTTGGTGATGAAGATAATCTTAAACATTTCTCAAAACTCAACTTCTAATTGAAGGGATAAACTTAGTTGAATAGATGCAGTTTCCAATATTATTTTGTAGTTTCATAACTACTACAGGTTTTCTGAAGATTCCAAATAATATAAGATATAATAAATATTAATTGAGCTTTACAAATTCTGAGCAATTATCCTAGCAACCTTGATATTTTCTAAGAAAACATGCATTTTTGTTTGGTTGGAGGGCACACCCAGCAGTATTCAGGGGTTTCTCCCAACTGCTAAGAATTACTTCTGGCATGCTCTGGGTACCATATTTAATACTGGGAATTGAATTCAGGTTAACCACATGCAAAGTAAACTCTGAAAATGTGTATTTTTTAAAGAACTTCATCATCTTTAAATATACTATAATATCATCCAGCCCATCAACAAATTATTTTTCCCTAAAATATATTAGATTTTAAATGAGTATTAGTTGTATATTTAAATACCATTTTTGTTAACGTTTTTAGCATGATTCTTTATATGAGTAATTTTTAAAATGTGATGTCTTACAAATGTGAATGATTGTCAAATTGCTGATGTTTATACTTTTAAAGTTTGACAGCAAGAAAAACCTTAGATACATATTATATTATTGATTCATAAGTCTGTAGCTGGACATTTGTACTGTTTTCAAATTTGCCTATTGTTAAGTGCAGTGATGAACATAGATCTGCATAGATATGCATAGGTCTGCATTGATCCTTTAAAATTAATGTTTTTGTGTTTGGGGCATAGATGTCAAGAACTGGTATTGCTCCATCATATGGGAGTTCTAGTCATTTTTCTTTCTCTCTCTTTTCTTTCTTTTTTCTTTCTTCCTTCCTTCCTTCCTTCCTTCCTTCCTTCCTTCCTTCCTTCCTTCCTTCCTTCCTTCCTTCCTTCCTTCCTTCCTTCCTTCCTTCCTTCCTTCCTTCCTTCCTTCTTTCTTTCTTTCTTTCTTTCTTTCTTTCTTTCTTTCTTTCTTTCTTTCTTTCTTTCTTTCTTTCTTTCTTTCTTTCTTTCTTGTTGTTGAGAAGTCTCCATATTGCTTTCCATAGAGGCTGAACCAAATGACATTCCTCACAGTTGTGAATGAAGGTTCCTTTCTCACCTCAACTTTGGCAAAACTGGCTATTTCCATATTTTTGATGTGTCTCTAAATAAAAAAGCCTTTTTATTTGCAAAAACATGGATGATCCTAGAGGACATCAAGTTGAGTGAAAGGGACAGATACAGAATGAGACTTAAAGGTACAAAACGAGGTAGCAACAAAGATACAAAGGCAACAAAACAAGACAACAGATTCACATAATTAAGTTTGGTGACAGAATAAGAAAGAGAGAGATGTGTTTTCTGATAGATGTGCTATAAAAGTTATAGCCATGAAAAACCATTATTAGTATTGTAAGTAAAAAACACAAATTGCAAGAAAGTAAATAAATAAAGAAAGGAAGGGTGGAAGGAAGGAAGAAAAGAGAGAAGGAAGAAAAAGGGAGAAAGAAAAAGAAATAAGAAAATGAGAGAAAGATAGAAAAAAGAAAGAAAGAAAATGAAAGAGAAGAAAAAGAAAGAAAGAAAGAAAGAAAGAAAGAAAGAAAGAAAGAAAGAAAGAAAGAAAGAAAGAAAGAAAGAAGAAAGAAAGAGAGACAGAAAAGAAAGAAAGAAAAAAGAAAATATAGATTGGTAATTTTGGCCTACATCTAGCAGGATTTGGCTCTCCCAGAGGGTGAGACAAATAGACAAATAAGGAGATAAGCAAACACTCAAGGACTATCCCATATTCCAAGATTTAGGGTCAACTGAGCAGACCCAAGTGAGCCTACACATTCGCCATTATTCAGTTCCTTATCTCTCCCCTACCCTGGCTTCTATCACATAAGCCAGTGTTGAAGCTAACAGAGACAATAGTAGCACATCAACAATCAATGTGTACTTTAAGGCGTTTTCAAAGAGCCAGTCAGCAGACACCATTACAACACAGAGTAGTCATCACCATTTCCTTTTCTATTTCAGCCTATGATGCTCTCTACTTCTCAAAGATAGTAAATAAATTGTTTTATTCTAGCTTTCCTGGCTTCATGCTTCCTGTCCTTTATAGTCTATATATTCTAAAACTTCAGTTGTTTGCCCAGGAAACTATTTAAATATTCCACAAATTATAAGTCAACATATAGATATTTATGAGGCTGGAAGATAATATAGCAGGTAGGACACTTGCCAGCATGCTTCTAACCGGGGTTCAATCACTAGCACCTTGTATTCCTCTCCTACCCACCAGGAGTGATCTCTTAGTGGAGAGACAAGAGTAAAATTTGAACACTGACAGTATGTCCCTCCAAACCAATAAATAAACACTTAAATTCTGCTAAAAGAGATGCTTATTTATATTAAAAATAATCCTTGTGGAGTTGGAGAGATAACACAGTGGGTATATCCCAGATTGCTGCAGACGGGTTAGTTTTGCTAAGCAGAACCTTCGTGGGTTTCGGGAACCTTTTCACGGAGGAGAGAAGCGTGAGCACGAGTGGACGAATATGAAATATGAAATAAATGAGACCACACAAAATACATTGTATGGGGGCCTTCGCCCAAGAGACAAGAAACAAATTTATTCTTCAGCTGATGACATTTTATAAGGACAGATTCTGGAATGCAGGGTGTCATCAGAGAGAACAAAAGAGTGGGAAATGTTCTGGAGAAAATACAATGAGGGACCAAGCCTTGAATTTGCATGTTAGAAGGCCTTACTTCGGGTGAGAAAGAACTCTGCTGGAGGGCAGTGAAACCCAGAACTAGAGATGTTTATAGTTTAGCAAAAAGCAGGTTTTTCAAGATACCAGGAGGAGAGAGACATTGATGTCAATGTAGTAGCCGCAAAATAGATTTTGGGGGGACTGAAATAATTGTTTACCATCATAGAGCTAGACTCAGAAAAACAAGCTCTTGGCGCCAGGCTATGCGAACTAGCCAGCAGGAGACTTGTGGCGGGCTTTGGTACTGACATTTCTTTGTCTGTAGGAGAGCTGAGGCTGGATTTCTATAGTGGCCAAATAGAGAGAAAATGTAATGTTACAGCCATGTTAGAATTACCGCCAATGATCCACGCAAAGGGTGACTTTGCTAAGCGGGCCTTTTGGCAAATAATTCTTTTAGAGGAAAGCACTGCACCAGGGAAGGGGAAAAACCACGTCTGGTGCGTGCTTTCCTTAAATGGGAAGTAACACCAGATGGCTCCCTGAGTCCTCCAGGAATGATCCCTGAGCACAGAGCCAAGAATAAGTCCTGAGCACAATTGTATGTGGCCCCCAAAGAAGACCACATTAAATAAACTTTGAGCAGGAACCAGAGGGATAGCACAGTGTTAGGACAATTGTCTTGCACGTGGCTGTCCCGGGTTCTATCCCCATAATCCCATTTGAATGCCAGGAGTAATTTCTGAGTGCAGAGCCAAGGGTCATCCCTGCTGGCCACTGGGTGTGGCCCCAAAACTAAACAAAAAAAGCCTTGAGTAAAATAAAAGCAAAACTAAATTGTTTATCACAGTGCCATTCTATTTTTGCATATATGTATATAATTTAAAGATATCTGTATTTACAAAGTGTGTATTTATAAGTGTGCATATGTGTACAAATGGGCAGTCATATATAAAGATGAAAGGTTGTAAATTCAAGTGAGTTATGTTGTGATTCTTAAATTTAGTAAAAATATTGAATATGATTTAATTTGGCAAGGTTTCAAAAGAAATTTACTTTCTAAAAGGAAGTTATTATAGATATTTTTTCTCTATTTAGCAATTGTTTAGTAATTTACTACTATGTTAAATGTATTTTGAAGAATAATCTAGAATAAATAATAGAAAAAAATTGTTGATATTGAAACTGTAAATAAATCTTCTTAAACTTAAATTCCTTATCTTCTTCAAATTTGAGATATTTTCTCTAATCAACATGAAATTAAAACACATAAAGTATATTCTTTTTTTTTGTTTGTTTTTTTGGGCCACACCCTGCGGTGCTCAGGGGTTACTCCTGGCTGTCTGCTCAGAAATAGCTCCTGGCAGGCACGGGGGACCATATGGGACACCAGGATTCGAACCAACCACCTTTGGTCCTGGATTGGCTGCTTGCAAGGCAAAAGCCGCTGTGCTATCTCTCCGGGCCCATAAAGTATATTCTTAAAAGCGTTAGTGAATATAGGGGCCTGAGCGATAGCCCATCAGTAGGGCGTCTGCCTTTCAGGTGGATGATCCAGGATGGACCTTGGTCAGATCCCTAGCGTCCCATATGGTCCCCCAAGCTTGGAGGCATTTCTGAGCCCATAGCCAGGAGTAACCTAACCTATGAGTGTGTGCCCAAACAACAAATAAAAAGTTAATGAATATTTTAAAACTATTTTCAAATTACACTCAATTAGCCTTGGCATGTTTGAGGAAAAAAACCTTTTAGATTTGAAAGTTGTCAATCTTTCAGACTTGATTTTATTTATTTTTATTTTTATATTACTTTGACTTGATTTTTTAAATATTTGAAAAATTAAAAGTTAATGCACAGAAAAATTGTTTTCGTAAATATGGTAATAACACTGAAATGTTAACAAGCATGAACTCTAGGGAAGTTAGAGGACCTGGCAAGTATTTCATTCCAGTCTCAGGGCTGTATCACCTAAACTGTCGTAGTACACTCTATCCACCACAAGAGGGCAGAATAATACAGTATTTTAAAATGCATATCCTTGAAATCTAGTCTGCAACAACTCTGAACTGTTGAGTTAACACCACAATGAGACTTTGCAACCCTTTCAGCTCTGTCTCTCTCTCTCTCTCTCTCTCTGTCTCTCTCTCTCTCCTCTCTCTGTCTCTCTCTCTCTCTCCTCTCTCTCTCTCTCTCTCTCTCTCTCTCTCTCTCTCTCTCTCTCTCTCTCTCAGCAGCTAAAGTCATAGAACCGTAATATGTCTGGCACCTCAAATATTTCAGAGGTCCTGAACAGAACAGGACCCAAGCACCTGGTGTGTTCGATTCAGAGGTAGGAATTGTAAGTGTCATATCTCCTGACAGCTAAACTAGTGTGGTGACTTTGAGAACAATTTTGAAAAAGTCATCTTGAAAGAGGAGCAATTCTACCCATGATCCCGAAGCCCCCACATTCCCAGGGTTTCAGTGGAGTGTAATGTATGGTTTAGGATGGTGAAAGACACTGTCCCAACTTTGATCCCATGACATATTTCCTCTTTTCAGATCCCAGATCGTCCCAGTGACCAACATACACCAACTATGCTCCTTTCATAACTGACCGCACAAGCAGCATTCTCCTAAGGCAAGACTGGGGTAAAAATGACCATTTCCAAGTGCTCTTCAAAAGAGCACTGAGAGTCACAATGATAACAGACTTTAGGAATATTCTAGATCAAGCTTTTATGCAGTCCAGCGATAAAACATTATAGAGGCTACTACCCAATTTGTTCTTATTGGATTTGGGGCAGAAAGCTCAGCATAGAGTCAGGCAGTCATGAACAGTATCCATTTAGTCCAAGTTCTTTTGCTCAGCTAAAAATAAAAATGTGCTGAGAAAGCTGGTCATAGATACATAACACGATTTACAGAGCTTTTTTTCAATTAGAATGCACTTTGAGGTAAAACACTAAAATAGTCATTTCATATTTCACCTTTATGGTCACTTCCCCAGTTCCACCTCAACAGACCCTTTGTTAACATAGTAATACAGTTCATTGACTTTAATTTAAAGGAGAGATTGCTTGCCAAAGATTGAATTTATAACTAAAACATTCTTTCCTTGGATCTTAGGTCACTCTTGGCATTAACTTAGAGTTTACCCCTTATAACCCTTTACCCATTTCCAGTCACTTGTCTGTACATCCAAACACAACTTTTCTCATATATGCAGGTGACCAATTTCTCTTTTTTTCTCTCAGAAAAATTTAAGAGTCAAGTCATCTCATTCTACTTTTCCCCACAATGATGCGGCTGATGGACAAGTTTGATTTCTGATGTGTTGTCTCTGTGGTTAATTTTTCTGCCTAGCAGAAGGATAGCTGTAAGTGGATGCTTTTAAGAATTGCAGACTATGAGAAATAATAATTCAATAAATATTATAAATGGACAAATACTAAACATATTCCTTTCTCCACTTGAATTGACTCAGTTACCTTCTTGATACATGTGTTTTGTGACTCTAGTTTGTTCAGTTTTCATTATACTTCCATATTTACTTGTGGCCATGCCAGAATCTCTTTATTCAGTTTGCTATTTATAGATATGTAGAATATTAGAAACATTAAAATTACAAAAATTCGAAACAAAATATTTCATACAATAATTTGAATCCTCTTTCCTTGGTTTTCAGATCAATCGATTGAGAAAATTTATAAGGACTTGCTAGTCGATAACAGTGAGAATTTTTATGTTGTTTTTTAATTATCATGCTTTATATCAACATGTTTACAACAGGATATATTTTTTCTGAGATAATGGCAAGTTGTTTTCTAATGTTTCTATACTAATTGAATCTCACTATAATAAATGTGGGTTTCTTCACATGCTAACAGTTGCTAGTGTTAGGCTTTTATATTGGTAATAAGCTTGTAGGTAACAAATTATGTTTCAAATACTTTTATTGGTTGTAATATCACACCAAGTAGTGCTCAGGGTATGGATCTCTGTTAAGAAATCACTCTTGGGGGCCCGGAGAGATAGCACAGCGGTGTTTGCCTTGCAAGCAGCCGATCCAGGACCAAAGGTGGTTGGTTCGAATCCCGGTGTCCCATATGGTCCCCCGTGCCTGCCAGAAGCTATTTCTGAGCAGATTGCCAGGAGTAACCCCTGAGCGCAGCCGGGTGTGGCCCAAAAACCAAAAAAAAAAAAAAAAAAAGAAATCACTCTTGATAGTGCTTAAGAAACTAGATGTAGTGTTTGGTATTAGATGGGATTGGATACCAGCAAAACAAGTGCTTAAACACTGTGATGCCTCTCAGTCCCTTGAGTTATTTTATAAACTCTGAAAAGTTTGACTTATGAGCATTAGTGAAAATTAATGATTACAAAGCATATTTATTACTAATGAGGTTGTACATCTTTTCAGATATCTGTCATTGTGTATCTTATGTGAAATGTCTTGAGTTATTTTCATCATATGTTATTTGGCATTTTATGGGATTTTTTTTGTTATTTTTTTAAGGGAGTGTGCGTCCTTCAGCAACACACAATAGAAAGTTCAAATATATCATAGAGCTCCTGAACAGAACAGGGCTGAAAGTACATGGTGTGTTATAATCAGAGGTAGCGCTTGAAGGTGTATTATATCTCCTGACAGCCATATCAATGTGCTGGCATCTAGAACAATTTTTAAAGACAGATCTAGAAGGAAGAGCAATTCTGACCATCCTCTCAAAGCCCCCAAGTTTTCCGTGGTGCAAGTAGAGTTATTATAATTCATAATTGCTTTATAATAGCATGAAAACTTAGAGGTTGTCTTCAAAAATTTGCACATACATGGTTAATTATCATTAGTCTCATAGAAATTCCAATAAAGTACTCCTGTCTATGCACATGTGGCAAATGTTTTCCAATACATTATGTCTTGTCTTTAATCTTTATTTATGGGGCATGTTTATTAGCAGTGCTCTCATTTTAATAGGGTGGAATTTAAAACATTTCCAGGTTACTTTTGGAATTCTGCATCTTAAGAAACACTCTCTTAAGTCAAAGACCTAATGTTATTACTTGTAAGAGCTTATAAATTCTCCGACTGACATTTCAACCTTTAATTTACCTGAAATTAATTTTCTTGTCTCTAGTTTGAATTAGACTTCAACTTTATTTTATATGAATTTATATAAATTTCAAAGTGTATGCTGCATAAATATTGATATACAAGACTTTCTGCTTTTCAAGGTGATTTGCATAGCATGTTTGTCATAAATCAATTTTCCAAAGGTGTTAGTCTATCTCTTTTCTTCCTTTTGTATATCAGTTGTGTGTTGACCCTTCCTGTGCCAATAACCCAAGTGTTTTAAAAATCTTGAACCTGTAAAGAACACCTACCCAGATCTTATTACTATTTAAGGACCTTTGGGTATCTATATAAATGCCTTAGAATTTTCTTCTCAAGTTCCACAAAACTGTGGATTTTGACTAATATTTTATTGTTTCTATAAATCAGTTTGACAGTGACTTATGCAGACACACCTTGAAGATAATGAAGATTCAATTCCATTACAATAGAACTAATATCACAATAATGCTTGATAACTAATTTATCTTGATATCCCAGTGCATGTAAGTTATGTTTACACTATGCAATGGTTTATAAAGTGCGCATTGACATTATGTCTAAAATATAAAAATGAAGTCTATACTTTATTAAAATGTGACAGAGAGCCATGAACTGAATTGAGCATAAACTGTTAGAAGAAAACCAATATCCTTGTTTGACTCAAGGTTGCCAAAAACCTTCAACTTGTACAAAAGTTATTATTTACAAAACAAAAAAAGTGAAATTCAGAAAAAGTATTTTTATAATAAAGTAAATTGAAGAAAAAGAGAGACAAATCTTAACTATATATGACTTAACCTTCTTATTTGTTGTGTTTCCTTTATTTAGATTCATTTAATGTCTTACAGTATAAAATTATAAAAATTTATTTGTATATTTTGGGGGGAGAGCACACCTAATGGTGCTCTGGAATTATTCCTGGCTCTGTGCTCATAAATCACTCCTAGCTAGGAGGAACCATATGGAATGCTGCTGATCAAGCGCAGGTTCGTTTTGGGTCAGCCATGTCCAAAGCAAACACCCTACCACTGTGCTACCATTCTAGCCCTATTTGTGTTTTATATAAAATTAATACCTGGATCATTTTCAATTATTGATGCTTTTATAACTGGTATTGTTCTTATAATTTCTACCTCATTATACTTGGAGAAATACATTGTCTCTGAATTGATAATATATACTAACACCCTGCCAAATCATCTTATTAATTCCAGTAATTCATTTTGTATGTATTTTGCATTCTGTACAAGAATGATTATTATATGCAAATGACTCATGACATTCTTATAATCCTTTCCTCTATTTTTCTTATCATGCTAACTTATATATTCAGCAAAGTGTTAAAGCTTTTCTGACATTACCACTAAATATGATATTTCTCTAAAAATTTTGCAAATATGTTTTTTCAGGCTAATATTTTACCAAGTATTTTAGTCTATAGCAGCCCTTCTATTCTTGTTTTACCAATATGTTTTTGCTTTAAATAACATATGTTGAATTTTTTCAGTTTTGCACTTATGGGAATGATCCAATTATTTTCCTCTTTACCAGTAAATGTGGAAAATGAATAAATTTTCAACTGTAAGGCCATTCTTACATTGATGTGTTCAACCTATTATTTTAAAAGCAATGGGTTTATTTTTATTCTATTTTGTTATAAATCAGTGCATTTATGTTTGTGAGAATGTTGTCCCACAACATTACAGCCCTTAGTTGCAAAACTAACTTCTAGATTTGGTGGACTATAACAGTTTTCAGAAGGTATGCAGATAAGGGAGGAGTGAGCAGAGGTGTATCTTTGGTAATAAGGTATCACTGGTATGTTGGTGGTAGAAGTGTTGGAAAAAAAACATAAAAATATATACATATACTCTAAGCTTAACCTGAAAATTCTATTATATTTTAAACCAATGATGAATAAAAATAATGTGTTTTGCCAGTTTTATTAAATGAATTGGAGACTTTTATTCTCATAACAAAAAGATTGGAACTTAGTCCTTTAATCCTTGGGAGAAATATTGATTAAACTATTGATGAAACATATGTAGTTCCTTGCTTGACCTTCTGAGATTTTCTTTGAAGAATGTCTTAAAGCATCAACGTATGCTAAATATGTATACAAAGAATACTGGCAAAACTAAGTATCTAAGAAGACACATTCTGTTCACTAGAATTTCTATGATTCTATGCAGTGGTACCAGTGAGAATGAGTCAACATTTTATTTTGCTATGAGCCTGCTGCCTATACTCAACTGCTTGCTGCCTCTCTGTCAGGGAAAAATTCATAGAATTCACTTATATTTTATGAAGGATTCTATTAGAAAAAAACGACTATTCAAGATATATGATTTAAAAACAAGAGTTTAAACTCTCCAGTCAGTAACAGTTTAAGAACTATCTCTGTGAACAACCATTGTTCCCATCAATGACTGAGTGACTCTCCTTTCATTTTTGTTCTTTGGAGATTTTATTCTTTTAGATCATGTTATTTTTTAGTTTAGGCTTTCAACAATTCTACTTGCAGGCATTTAGATTCTTCAGAATTCTGACAGTAGGGAGTGTGTCTTTTGGAATTAGAACATAAAGCCATAGCTTTAGTTTCTTTTTTTTATCCATTTATAATCTTTTATGTGAATGTCTTATTGGCTGATGTTCTTGGAAATATACTGTTTGTTATGTCAGATGACTGATAGTGGATAGTTTTTCCTGGGCTTTACATTTTTGGATTGTCAATGCATTTCAGCTCTATGCTCAGTAATTAGGTGATATTTGAGTTCAGAATATATTCAAGAATTTGCTTTGGTTCATATTCACTAGAACCAGAATTGAGTTTTAATTCTTTTCCTGAAAGCATCCAACTTTAATATATAGTGTGGTAGTATTAATTTCATCTTACAAGCCACTGAGGTTGTCTCTGGTTATACATATTTAATTAACAACCTTTTCCAATGAATCTCAGTGGGCATTGACAAATTTATTTATCTCCTGTGCTTTTGCCTGTGGAGTTTTGCTATTGCTCTTCTTCCCCTATACTGAGCAGAAATTTCAGCTCACAGACCATTACTACCAAAATTTCTTGTTTAAGGATATTAACTGCTTTTCTGTCTTTGCCTTTGGCTTCTAAGGAAATTTCATTTATTTTTGCAAGCTCAATTTTTCTGTAAAAGGATGTTTTCTTTGTTTCTATTCAGCAGAAGTATTATCGGGTTCCTTAATGTTTATCTTTAAAAAATCCAAAAGAATTCCTCAAAGTTAACTCTCAGGAATGATCAGTTTGATACATGATCACATTGCTTATACATGAAGAATACCAAATATAAGATTAAAAAGTGGCTCAATTGCTATTTCACCTTAGGTGTCATTTCAACAAAAACGAAACAGATACTCTATTACCATTGCTAAGCATTTAAGTCCAGAGTATGTCTTAAATTACCAAAAATTAAAAGTCACAGAGTAGTGGCTATAGAAGTAAAAAGAGAAAGCATTTTTTTTCATATTTTAGTCATATAGGTTTCTTCGCTTTTGTCCTCTCTTTTAATCATTTATCTCTTATGTGCATTATTTGGGACTGACAGAAAATAATCTAAGTTTGATTATGGCTTTAACCTTTTATAGAAAAATATACACCAAATATTTCAAATCATTTTTATGGTTTTTAATCATATAGTTTTTAATCATTGCAGACTGCTTGTATTGTCTTATAATACCCTTAATTACTTTTTCTCTTCTAGTCAGAAGAGATTCACAGCTCATTTTCTCATTCTTAGAGCAATCCATTTTTGCCTCAAGCTATGCATAGTGCTTTCTGGATGCCTAGTAAACATGTCAGGTCTTCCAAATAAATATTGTTAGCAACCATTCTGGGATAATAATTCCAGAGACTTGGTGGTAGGGGGTTGGAGCACCTGTGCTGTATTTCCCACTGGAATATATTTAAAATTGTAAACGAGAGTTTACAAATTATTGCCTTTCAAAAATTGTTTTTATTGAATATCACTTTTTATGGCTTTTAGGGAAATAGCTCCATATTATAATTAAAATTGCAACGTTAAATATGTGTGTAGAAAATTATGGGTCTAAAAAAGAAAAGTACATATGAATCATGATGGGATTTTCTACTTGAAACATGTTTAAACTTTTCTTCTAGATTTTTTGGTTGGAATATTTAAATTGACATGAGATATTAGGAGAAGAGTAAATTTTATTTCATATCTATAGAACTCCAATAAATATGAGATTCAAAGAAATGTGACACATTAAAATAAAACCCTTTTTAGGATAAAGAAACAGCAAATTTGTGAAGAATTGGCAAGGCAAAAGCATTTAGATTTGTGGTAGCAAAATCAGGAAAGAAATAACACAATTTGTACCGCCTCTGGGACCAGGAAGTTCCTATTTCTGGTGATAATAATGCAAGAATAAATATACAGGGATCATACACTTTACATGGGAAATTTATTTATCTTGCTTTGAGTGGGATACAATAAGAAGTAGAAAGTCTCTCTTGTCCTAGCTGTTTCTTAAATAAATTTTATTCAAAGTAACCAGTCTGCTAACCCAGGATATTTGTGATTTGTGAGTGACTTACTGTGATTTTCTTCAGGAAGTAGAAGATCCACAGATTTGTGTAAGATATGAGCATAATATTAGTTGACATGCTTTGTGCATTCAACTGTTTTCAACGTAGATGTATTCAGCCCTTTTGTGAATCTAAAGTCACTCCTTGCTGGATAGATGATGACAGCCGGGTCCAAATAAAGGTAAATAAGACCCTTCCAAGGCAGCACACTCTGCCTCTGACACAGACCACAGTGTGAGTTGTTGTTGTCATAATTTCCATATATGGCGCTGAACTAGGCTTGAAACAGATATATTAGAAATCAGGTCCTTGGATATTATCCTGTTGCTCATGTCTCTTTTAAGATATCTGAATCTCAATCCTTTTCTGTGTGCATTTTAACTCTTCTCCCCTCTGTCTGGGTTCTTTCTCTAGAGATGCTCTGATTTCTTCCTACATCTCCAAATGTGCATATATGGTCCATTGACATGCCCCAAGCAACTCATTAAGAGGGAGTGGCCATGTCTGTGGTATGTTCTGCAGTGAGAGAATCTTGCCCCAGACTGATTCCAGCTTTGTACCAAGAGCTGCTAGGAGAGATTCTGTCTACCCATGACTCTGAATGAGAATACGAAGGTAGGTAAATAAATGTATTAATTAAAAAAGAAAATGATGATTTCAGTTATCATCAGTGCATGGGTGTTTCTTTAGATATTTGGTGATGTTTTGTGACCAGAAATATGGCATAAAACCCAACTCATATTTATATCCATTCAATCTGTAATCTGCAAAACAATTGGTCTTGCTATATATACCTCATTTTGCTTCAAGTTATAATTTCCAAGAATCTATTGATGCACTGAGGACTTTATAAGCACTATGTGTCAAGTGTCAAGTTTTCAGCAACCAAGTCTACTAATAAGGACAGACTAGAGGTGACTAGAGATAAGAACAGTCTGTCCATCAGAAATCAGGTCCAGGTTGGTCCTCAGAGCATTCAACATATTCATTAAGTTAGATCTCTCAAGACTTACTTTATCCTCTAAGCAGTGTCTATTGATTGGCAAACAGTAAGTTTAATTGAACTTCATTCCTAACTTGTTATATCAAATTACCACAATTGGGCAATCTAAAGGAGAAGAAAATTTGAAGGAATTATTGAAGGTACAGATAAAAAATAAGATACAACCAGTACCCAGATCACTCTGAAGGTTTTATGAAATAATCCATTACTTCATGCCTTTTTCTGATGGCACCTAACAAGTTTGGACATCCCGTGCTTTGGAGCTGATGTAGTCTAGTATGTGCCTCCATATTCATGCAATCTTGTCTACATCTCTCTGCCAAAGTTGTTTCTCTTCCCATTGGACTTGAAGTTTACAGCAAATCTACAATACTTTCATTTGTTTATTTTAAAATAAATGTTCTTTATGTAAAAAAAATCTTAGTGGCCATAGATGTGGATCAAGCAAAAGGGCATTTGCCTTGCATGCGCTAACCTTGGATGGACAGGGGTTCGATACCCCCCCCAGTGTCCCATATGGTTCCCTCAAACCAGGAGCAATTTATGAGCACGTAGCCACAAGTAACCCCTGAGCCTCACCAGGTGTGGCCCCAAATCCACAAACAAAAAAAAAGAAAAGAAAAGAAAAGAAAGAAAATCCTAGCTTCTTAAATACTACATGTTGAACGTTATTAGCAACACATTGTCCAGAAGTGTATTAAGGATTCATTTCCTGAAATCTCAAAGACAAAATATGTATATATTTCTTTATATGCATACAACAAAATAATAGTCCTATAGTAGAAACAGTGTTATTTTTTAAATATGTACAGAAATAAAATCAAACTCAGTTTATATCTTGCCAACTTATAAAATGAATTAAGCTCAAAAAAAAAGAAATTGGGGCCTGGAAGGTGGCGCTAGAGGTAAGGTATCTTGCCTTGCAAGCCAGGGGCGATTTCTGAGCGCATAGCCAGGAGTAACCCCTGAGCGTCAAATGGGTGTGGCCCCAAAACCAAAAAATAAAAAGAATTAAGCTATTAATACAATTACAAACAGTTTGTCACAGGATTATTTATTGAGTTATTTTAATGCTTTATTCCGCTGTTATCATTATTTTGACCTCTTCTGAATAAAAACAAATCTAAGCCTTCTATATTCTCATCCCAGGAGCTTTTGATTTTCTATGTCAAAGGCATAGGTAGCTAAACACTTAGATGTTCAACTGAATTAGAGCTCTATATTTCTTTCTTTGTTTTTAAATCTTAAATTTAAGCACCGTGATTATATAGTTGTTCATAGTTAGGTTTTTTTTTCTTTTTTTTTTCTTTTTTTTTGGTTTTTGGGCCACACCAGCGGTGCTCAGGGGTTACTCCTGGCTGTCTGCTCAGAAATAGCTCCTGGCAGGCTCGGGGGACCATATGGGACACCGGGATTTGAACCAACCACCTTTGGTCCTGGATCGGCTGCTTGCAAGGCAAATGCTGCTGTGCTATCTCTCCGGGCCCCATAGTTAGGTTTTAATAAGAAAATGAACTCCACCCTTCACCAGTGCAATTTTCGCACCATGAATGTCCTTCGTTTCCCTACCACCTCCAACCGAAGCCTGTCTCTGGAGCAAACATTTTGCTTCTCTCATTCTCTTTTTTACATACTGTGGTTTGCACTATTTATTATTGTTAATAAAGGAGTGTCATGCATGTTACTTTATCCTCTTTCAGCACCCATTTCTTGTATGGAGTGATCAGTTCCAACTATCATAGTCAAGATGGACCCATATCTATTCTTACTACACTCACAACTCTTTCTAGCAAGGTTCCTACCCTGGATATTATTACCATACTGCCTTTATTTTTCTTATATCCTACAGATGAGTGAAATTACTCTACGTGTGTTCCTTCTCCTCTAACTCATTTCACTGAACCTAATAATATACATGTCCATCCATTAATAAGCAAATATTATTACTTTATTTTACTAATGGCTGCATAATATTCCATTGTGCAGATGTATCACAGTTTCATTAGCCACTCATTTTTTATTGGGCAGCTGGGCTGTTAACAGGTTCTAGCTATTATAAATAGTTCTGCAATGATATATGAATAAAGAAGAAATTTTGTACTATGTTTTTGTGTTCCTAAAATATAACTCTAGGAGTCCTAATGATGAATTATATGGAAGCTCAATTTCCACTTTTTTGAAAGAAATCCTTATTGTTTTCCAGAAACTGGACCAGACAGCATTTATACCAACAAGAAAGAGAATCCCTTTTCCATCACATCCACAACATCACTAGAAGTTCTCATTCTTTGTGATGTGTGCCAGCTTCTGTGGTGTGAGATGATACCAAATTGCTGTTTTGACTTGCATCTCTCTAGTAAATAGTGATGTGGAGCAATTTTTTATTGCTTTTGACCATCTGTATTTCTTTGAGGAAATATCTATTCATTTTTTCTTCCCATTTTTGAATGGGGTTAGATAATTTTTTTGCTTGTTAAGTTGCCAGTATCTTATGTAACTTAAATATTAACCCCTTCTCTGATGAGTATAGGGTGAATAGTTTTATCATAATGTTGACAGTCTTTGTATCCTAGTTACTATTTCCTTTGAAGTGCAGAAGCTTCTCAGTTTAATATGGTCCCATTTATCTTTGTGTTCACTTGCTTAGACAGTGGTGATTCCTCTTGAAGATACCTTTAATCTCAATATCATGGAGTGGTTTACCTATGTTTTCCTCTATGTACCTTATGGTTTGGGGTCTGATATCAAGGTCTTTCATCCATTTTTATTTTACATTTGTGCATGGTGTTTACCAGAGGTTTAAATTCACTTTTTGCATTTAGTTGACTAGGTACACTAACTCCAATAGTTGAAGAGAACTTCCTCACTCAACTTCTTATCTTGCCTCTTTATAAATATTAATTTATTGTAAGTCTGGGGTTCAGTTTCTTAGTACTCAAGTCTATTCCATTGATCTGAGAGTCTGTTTTATTACATATATGCTGCTTTAGTGACTACTGATTTATAGTCCAATTTAAAGTTGGAGAGAGTGATGCACCATGTCTTCTTTTTAACAAGGATTGCTTTAGCTATAGTGAGTGTCTATTGTTCCAAACAAATTTCAGGATTGTTTGATCTACTTCTTTGAATAATGCCATGGGTTTCCCTAGATCAGGGTGGCGAACAAGTTCGATACAAAGAGACAAAATTTTAAACTGTGAGAGTCAGAGAGCCACACCACGCAATGACCTGCCAAAACAGACAAACATTCACAGAAAAGCATATAATTTTAACAATAACATGTTAAACACATATTGGATTTTGCCATTTTGAGTGAGGGTCAAAATCCTGCAGTGATGGTGAGGGTGTGCTGCATCCTCCACACTAAGAACTAATGACAAGATGTGACCCAACATGTGACACACGGGTCCCCCAGCTCGCTGGCCCGTGCAGTTGTTTCTGAGGGATGTGAAAGGGGATGACGCAGCCTGGGGGCGGGACTACGTGCTTGGAGATCTCTCCACATAGGTCCCTCCTCAGAAGCAGCAGAACAAAATCCAAACTTGGCAAAGAGCCACAGTATACAATACCATGATAAGAGGCAAAGAACCACATTCATGTAGGCCGGGAGCCACATGCGGCTCCTGTTCACCAACCCTGCCCTAGATGCATTGTGTTGAGTTTTGCCATTTTAATTATGTTAGTTTTTCCAATTCATGAGCAAGATAAATGTATCAATCTCCTGTGTCATCTCATTTCTTGAAGCAGTGTTTTGCAGTTAACTTTGAATAAGTCTTTAAATTATTTAGTTAATTGACTCCAAAGTACTTGACTTTCTGTAACAATTATGAATGGGATAGTTTTTTAATGTCTCTTCTCTTATTATTTGTATATAAAAAGTCCTGGACATTTGCATTTAATTTTGTAGACTGCCATATTAATATATAAAGCTATTTTTTCTAGGATCTACTTGATAGAGTCTTTAGGATTTTATAAATGTAGTATAATTTCTTATGCAAATAATGAGAGCTTGACTTCTTCCTTTTATATCTTCCTTTTATATCTGGATGACCTTGCTTAATTTCTATGGCAAATAATTCAGTACTATGTTGTATATAAGTGGTGAATGGGAAAAAACCTTGCCTTGTGCTAGATTTTAGATGAAAAGCTTTTAGTTTTCCCCATTGTGAATTATACTTGCCCTGGACATGTGGTAAAATAGCCTTACTATGTTGAGGAAAATTTCTTTCATTTCCACCATGTTGAGAGTTTTTCTCATGAAAGAGTATTGGAACTTGTCAAATGCTTTCTCTGCAACTATTGCTATGATTATTTGTTTTTTATTTCTCATTATAGTGTATTCTATAGATTTACTTGATTATGATAAATGGTCCTTGCATCACTGGGATGAAACCTACTTGGACATAATGTATAACCTTATTGTTGAGTTGTTTGATTCTATTTGCTAGTATATTATTGAAGATCTTTACATCTTTCTTTTTTTCTGTATGCTTTAGGTATCAGGGAGATGTCAGCTTCACGTATTTTGGAGTGTTTCTGTTTCTTCAATTTCCTGGAAGAGCCTAAAAGGGTTTGACAGTAGTTCTTCTTTAAAGGTTTGAGAAAATTCACTAGTGAATTTATCTGAGTCTGGGCTTTTGTTTGGATAAAGCCTTTTGATTACCATTTAAATTTCACCAGTCGTGATGGGTCTTTTCAGATATTTCAGATCATTTTGTTTCAAAAGTGGGAGGTTATAAGAGACCAATAATTTATCCATTTTTTCAGGTTCTCTTATTTGGTGGCCAAAAAATTCTCTAAGTTATCTTATTACTTTCTTTTTGTTTTTTGTTTTTGTTTTTTTGGTTTCTTTTTGGTTTTTGGGCCACATCCAGTGATGCTCAGGGGTTATTCCTGGCTATTCACTCAGAAATTGCTATGGTTTGGGGGACCATAAGGGATGCTGGGGCATAGAATCGTGGTCCATCCTAGTTCAGCCACTTGCTAGGCAAATGCCCTACCACTGTGGCACTGCTCCGGCCCTATCTATGATTAATTTCTAAATTTTTATATTATCTGTAGTGATCTCTGACATTTGATTTGTGATTTGGTGTATTTAAATTCTTTTTCTTTCTTTTCTGTGAGTCTTGAGAATGTTTTATCTATTTTGTTTATTTCTTCAAATAACCAACTTTTGCTTTCATTGATTGTTTGGATATTTTTTGGTTTTCAGTTGATTAATTTCTGCCCTAAACTTTATTATTTCATCTTTGACTCACTTGTTGTTCACTAGTGAGAAGCTTAACTTCCAGGTATTAAAGTTATTTATCTGTGTCTGTGTGTAATTCACTTCTATTTTCAGAGCATCGTGACCTGACAATATAGTTGATAAAATTCTATGCTCTTGGTTTTGTGGGCCAGCATTTGATCTATGTTGAGGGAATGTCTCATATGCATTAGAGAATAATGTGTGTCCAACTTTCTGACCCCTCCTTGTGTATATAAGCTTAAAAGTGTAATTTATTTCTAGTGTACATATCTCTTGATGTCCATATCTGTCTTCTGTAATTGTTTATGCCTAATTCTGTGCCAATTGATATTTTTATGACAACCCTAGACTTTTTAAGTGAATAGTTTGCTTAATGAGTTGTCATCCAATCTTTGACTTTGATTCTATTTTTGGTCTGACAGATATGTTTCTTGCAGGCAGAAAGATACTGTATTTAATTTTCTATCTATTTTTTGCCACTCTATCTCTTAACTGGTGCATTTAATACATTGGCATTGAGAAAGATTATTGCCATGGTATTTAGTGTCATCTTTTTGTAAGAATTTGGTGTATTTGTTACATATGCCCTGCCTTAAAATAGACCCTTCAAGTCTTCTTTAAAAGTTGGTTTTGTGTTTGTAAAGGTTTGAAGTTGTCTATCCCTGAAGCTGTGTATACTTTACAGGATCTAAAAAAAAGTCTGGCTGAGTGGTATATTCTTGGTGATGCATTAATTTCATTGAATTTTGCCATTATATCCTACCACTGCCTTTGGGACTTGAGGATTGCTTGTGATAAATCTGATGTAATTCTTAATGATGCTTTATTGTATGTAATTTTTCTTATTGATCTTGCTGTTTTTAGTATTCTATATCTATCTGTGGTTTTCATCATCATGCCTAAGATGTGCCTGGGGGTGCCGTTCTTTGGATAGCTTTTAGCTGATACTCTTTGGGCATTCAGAATGTGGTTGCATGTACCTTTAGCTCTAGAAACTTCTCCACATTTATGTCCTTGACTACTGATTCTTTTGGGGGTTTTCTTCTGTATTTTCTTGGACTCCATTTATTCATACATTGTTTCGGTTGAGTTTATTCCAGTGTTCTATTATTATCTTATTACTTTTTTTGAGGATTTTTTCCATCTTCTGATTTTTATTTTAACATTCTTTTCCAGCCTCTTCTGTTTATTGAAGGTGTTATGCAACTCATCTTCAAGAACACTGATTCTGTCCTTCTCAGCTGTTACTCTGCTGCTGAGACCTTCCAACGAGGTTTTTATTTTTCCTACCAAATTTTTCAGTCCTGTTATTTCAATTTGAAGTTTTCTCATTTCTCTTTTCGGATCTCCTTGAGTCTTAGTTGTGGTTCATTTGGTTTTGTTTCATGATTTCTTCGAATTCTTTGAACATCCTCCACATTTCTTCTCTAAAGTTTTTATTTGAGATGCTATATAGGGGGCAGGACCTTCTTGAGTCTTCAAATCTATTATTTTCATTCTCTAAGCATGGTAAGTTTCTGCATTTTTCCTTATTGTCACCTTTGAGGTGTGGTGTTTTTTACATGTTGTTCTGGGATTCATTGAATAGAAGAAATGTGTGGCTGTGAATCTGAGTGGAGCTCTGTGTCCTGAGGAGGCAGAGCTCATTCTCACAGTTAGGAAACTTCTCTGAGAATGAGCTCTGCCTCAGTTCAATTCAAAATGGCTGAATACAGTCATTTAAAATTTTTTAATATTTATATATTTTAAGAACATGTCTCAGGGTGGACATGTGCTTTTAAGTATATATCATGCTTTTTAATTTTAGTATTGCTGTGTTAGATATGTAGTGTGAGTACCACATCCCCACCAACTTGCCAATATTTTTTTACTATTGAGAGGACACTACTCAATGCATATATCAGCTAAAGTTTTTTAATTCACCACAATTTCAACAAACTATTCCTACTCACTACTATGATGATCTCTATTTTTTCAATTTTCTTATTTATATATGTATGATATAATTTCTAGCATACAGGTACAGTATTTGTAATGAACTAACCTAATTTTAATAATGATACTAACCATTGACAAAGGAAATATTATAAAACTTGGGGAAGAAAAAAGATTTGCTAAAATATAAAAAAATATATAAAAAACTGCAGTGCAAGCTGGAAAAGGAAAAAGTGAGAATAAAAAGAGAAATTGAATAGATATAATGAGTTGGTTGAGTGAATTCAGTGTGAAGCCTGTGCAAAGAGCCAGAAAGACAGAACCAGAAGTACCAAGAGCTTCAGTTCATACTCTATAATACTTAATGATGGGGATACATCCTGAAAAATGTGGCACTAGGAAAATTTGTTATTGTATATACCTTATAGGCTGTATTTAGACAAGCATATATTGTATGACCTACAGCATTTTTGGCTACATATAGAAACCACTGTACTCACAATATATGCTCCATTGTTGACTAAAATATTAACATGAAATATAGCATAGGGAAATATTTGAAGAGACCCTAAGAACCACCAATTTTCTTATTTTTATCATGGTATTTTCCATCTTTATTTATTTATTTTTAATTTATTTTGTCAAAACAATTGTGATTTAAAAAGTCCTTCATAACATGGGTTTCAGACATAAAATAAATCAGGGCCAATTCCAACATATGTGTCGACCTCCCTCGACCAATGTTCCCCGAGTGCATCCCATATCATCCCCCCTCCAACCCAGGCCCACTTTAAGTTTAGATTGTTAAAGTTTTGGTCTCTTGATTCCACTGTTGTTGCCTTCGACTTGAATATTTATTTCCGTCCTTTTTTAATTCCACCAATGAATCTGACACCAATGCATCTGAAACCATTTATCCCCTGACCCCCTCTTTTCAAATTTGTTTTTCTCCTCCTCTACTCAATTTGGACATTTTTACAGCACATAAACAGGTGCATTCTTTTGTCCTCAAACCTTATAGAGTGCTTATTTAAAATTTAATAAGCAAATAAAAGGTAAATATATTATATCTCATTCTGGAAATTTTCCATAATTATAATTGTCTATATCTTATTTTGCTCTTAGCTTTTAATCTTGAAGAGTTAATAGATTAATCTTAAAATATATATCTTCCACAATATTAAACAACTTGGATTTACTCATTAGGTATATAATTAATGTATTACTTACTAGGTTATATACACGTTGATTAATTTTATGAACACTTACAAATATTATCTGTGTATACACAGACGATGGATATGACATTCATTTTATCTTATTGTTTTATATTGTTGAAGAAATGGTATTTTATGCCTTTCCCTTCTCTTTTCAAGATATGTCCTCATGTGACGGTCATTAAAATGGGTCCCACAGAAACTGCCTAAAAAATGAAAAATGATTCTATAGATGATGGATGAAAGCCACAATATAGAAGTAAAATGATAATATGGATATGAAAACTATGCTATCTCATAGCCTGCAGTAGATTTTGACTGCTTATTTATGAAACCTTCAGCATGGGGTCTATAAGGAAATTGCCACTAGACCCTTAGCTGTAACATTTATCACAGAGGGTGATGGTATAAGACTAAATGATAAATTGTTAAGGTCAAGCTACAATCAATATGCAAACACTCAATATAGAAATGTATGACTTATACATACCAGTAGCAATAGATTAAAATATTATGGATTCAATCTTTTTTCTCCCAGTGGAAACCATCCTTAATATCAATGGTGTAAATAACTTTATAATAAGGTCATGCCTGATTTATTTATTTATATAGCTTCAAAGGTAACACGTGTAAATTGCTTTTTAAGGCAAAAGCCTTGAATTTTTAATTCATTATGCATACATCAATTTAGCATGTCAGAAGTCTGATAACTCAGAATTACACACACTTGTATTATAAATTATAGTTTTTCACCTACTTTTCATCATGTTCTGCTTATGAATACTTATGCTATAAACTGCACCACTAAGACTGTCATTTTTATACAGTAGCATGCTAAATTGTATTTTCTGTATTAATTTTGATCAATGTGGAACTCCTAAATTTACATGTTGTATGTGCTTTCCCTGTAGGTCTAATATGAAAATTGACCAATGTGATAATAGAGCTTGACTGAGGTGATTTCTTTGTTAATATTTATATTAATCATGTAACTATATCTATATCATCATATTTACAAATATAAAGACCCTTATATTTATGTAAAAAGCATGTGCTATGTAGTAGATTGTTTTACAATGATTATTTATAATAGAAAAATATTAGTCTATTATATTAACTTGTTACATGGTTATAGAATCTAGGATTCTATAAACCACTACTTGTATTTGGATAAGGGTGTAATTCAGTCCACATCCAAAGACCAGATCTTAGAGGGTAATGCTGTACCTCCTAGTGTCAGATCAAAAGCTGAAAGCCTGAAAGGCTGCAAAGCTGTTGGATGTTTTCAAATGTTTTTAAAAGCCTGAATTCTCTCTGAGGGAAGGAAGATGACTTCCCAGCTCAAGCAAGGTAAAACAATCAACCCACTTTTCCTTTGTCTTTGGGATTTACTCATGTCCACCTGGAGAGGATTGCTCCTAATTCAGTCTACTAAATCAAATGCTAATTTCTTCAGAAATAACTTTACCAATAAATACAAAATTAGAAATCATGTTTTGTCAGCTATCCGTGGGACACCTTAGCTTATTCAAACTAGCACATAATATCAGATATTAAAAATTAATTTGAGACAGGAACCATCGTATTGCCCTTAGAAGCAGAAAACAATGTTATTTGACAAAAATGGGTTTATTGAGGTTAGCTAAGGGGTGATGGATATGCAATGTTGCAAGCATTGGTAATGGAAGTTAACACTGGTGGTGGGATTGGTGCTGAAATATGATATGCCTAAACCTCAACTATAAAAACCTTTCTAATAATAACTTCTTATACTTTGTAATAAAAATCTTCAATAATAACTTTTTAAACCACAGTTGTTTGATTAATTTTCTTTTAAAGAAAAGGGGTTATTTTAGAAGCAACAATAAAAAG